>NW_015636528.1:257077-292659 GCF_001515625.1 Sinocyclocheilus rhinocerous
TAACAGGGACGCTAAACATTCTTGCAAACTGTCTAAACTGAATTATACATGTCATGCAGGCATTCATATGAGGAGTTTAACAGCAAATTAGTCATTCAAAGAACAAATTTTATTTTTGAACATGAAAAATTTACCGAGGTCCAGACCTCGGTGGCCTCATAGCTGGTAACGGGCCTGGTTGTTGTGATCATAAACCGTAAGGATGTGATTACACGCAATACAGGAGCTTTTCCCTCATCATTGTAACGCGCTGCCTTTGCAAGGTTCTGTGAAAACGTTTCAGCTTTTATTTTACTTTTTCGCCCTGAAGAAGCTATCACAGGTTCATCAAGTTCGTCGAAATTATCCATCCTCGATCACTTTTGTTTTTTAGACTTGCATTTGCGTTTGTAATTTGTTATTTTGTTTTCAGAATTGTGATTTGCTTTGCACTTCTCGGCCACCGTACAAAACCGGCTTTTTTGACAAAATGTGTTCAGGGTTCAGATCGCGCTATATGTGGAGAATAATACACGGCATAAAATGTATTTATTGTTTGTTGATTCATTGTTTGTTTTTGTTTTTCATAGTGTGATTGTACCACACTGTTCTATAATAGAGAACAGTATATATAGATCAGTGGTTTGTACTGAATCCAATTAGCTACAGTCAATTTGACTCCCTCCTGAACAATCATTTGTTTTACTGAAAAAAAAGAGAAAAAGAAACCTTAAGTGTTCTGGGTTCAATTGCTTATCAAAAATCTACTTAAATTGTTTATTAAAAGTAACAGTTTATTATTTTTCTGACAATGAAAGTCAACAGGGTCCAGTGCTGTCAATCACCAGTAGCCCCTAATCAGTCAGTATCAATCATCACCCTCACTATTGTGTCCTTGTTTAACCCCAGATTGTTCTGAGAGGATTGTCCCTATAATAAGTTCATAATAAGTTGACAAATTCCACTGACAGCGAATCAGGGCTGTATTTTCTCCTGTGTGAATGACCGCGGATACTGACTCTGTGCTTGAAGCGGTTGTGCTCGCTGCCCTCTTTACGGCTCAGGTCGATGAAGTAATGCGTCACCCGGGACGCGTCCTCACGGGCCATTTCCCAGCTGACCCGGAACGAGTCGCAGGTCACATCGCTGATCTCAATATCACGGGGTGTGGAGAGCAGCTCCACCTCAGCCATCGCCTGCAGGAACACAACACCACAAACTGTCAAACAGAAACATTACAGCCGGTTAAAACAAACATCTGACCTCAGATGAAATTCAATTAACCTGTGAACAGATGATCCTTCAGCTGAATAAAACATATAACGTCCCCTCACACAAACACTGCCTTCAGTATGAATTAACTTCATCTATAAAAGCACATCAAGTCAACTTAATTTCCATGTTTAATAAGCACTAGTTTTTAAAAATGTGCTTAGTTATCTGTAAAGCTCATTTGAGTTTGTTCTCATTAAGTGAGACGGTCTGAAACAGTTTCCTCAGGATGTCATAAGTCTGTTTAGTCATTATTGACTGACTGGACAGCACAGCAGTAGGTTTCAGAATTACATATAATTTATTCATTAACCACTTTGTTTCTAAGGAACAATTGAGGGGAAAATGTGCTTATGTTATGCTTGGAAACTTATGACATATCCCAGCGATGTCATTATGGCTGCCAATGCCACAAATTGTACAAAACAGTGAGGTACATATGCAAAACAAATGAACAATGTATAGATAATGTTGACTTTTACAGACATGTTGTCAATGCAGACATCTAAACACGTAAATGTACAAATAAATCCAGTAGATTTATTATAAAGGTTTTTTTCTTTCATCATGATGATGTCTGTTTTTTCAAGGTTTACTGGCCAATGATAATAAAAATATTGCAAAGAAAGTCTAGCATTTTTAATATCTACCTTTCAAAATTTGTGGTCAGATTTGTTTTTAATGAATAAATGAAAATATTAAATAAATATTAAATAATTTTATTCAGCAAAGATGCATTGATCAAACGGTGAGAGTAAAAACATTTATAATGTTACAAAATACATTTTAAAATAAATGTTATTATTTTGAACCTTCTGTTAATCAAAGACTCCTGGACAAAAATGTATCATGGTGTGCACAAAATATTAAGCAGCACAACTGTTTTCAACATTGATAATAATCAGAAATGTTTCTTGAGCAGCAAATCAGCTTATCAGAATGATTTCTGAAGGATCATGTGACACTGAAGACTGGAGTAATGATGCTGAAAATTCAGCTTTGATCACAGGAATAAATTACATTTTGAAATATATTCAAATAGAAAACAGTTATTTTGAATTGTATTAATATTTCTCAATTTTATTGTTTTTACATTTTTTTAAAATAAAATAAATGCAGCCTTGGTAAGATAATTCTTTCAAAAACATAAAAGAAAAATTGTACCGACCCCAAACTTTTCAACAGTAGCGAGTAGAGTTAAAATAAAAATAAAAAAATTAAATAAAGCAGTTCTGGGTTATTGTTAAACCTGTTACCATATATGGTACCATATATTATGAAGAAAAAAAATACTAATATTTTTTCCATAATTTGCTGACATGATGACATCATTACTCTTTCAATAACTCTTTCAGCACACGTCATAAAATGTCATAAAATGTCAACCCTGTTACCATGATTTTGTACAGTAAACAAATGAACATTAAAAAGTGGATATATAGAAATATCAGAATTAAATTCCCTAAGAGTTGCTTTGTAACCTTGCAATCTCCAATTAAACTCAACTTTGTTGCCATCCACCCTGTTACATTTAATGAAGACTTCTTTGTATCACTAAGTTGAATAATAAAATATATTCATTTAGCTGGATACGGCACATTAACAGGTAAACACATGATCTAATCAAAGCGGTGAAGGCGGGTTTGACAGAATGACCGGAGCGCTGCCTCTCAGAGGAGAGATCATAAAGTGTGTGAAGTGCAGTGAATGAGGCCGTGTGTTTGATTAGCTGTCATTTCCTCTTCCTGTGACCGCTGACCCTAGAGTAATGTGAAGTCACACAATCTATTATCAGCCCTTGTGCTCTGTGAAGCGCCCATAACTCTGAGAGAGAGACAGCAGGGTGATTCATAAGCACCTCTCTTTCTTGTCCTCCTTGCACTGCCTTCATATTACCCACAGTTCTTTTCCCCACAGCAGTTGTCCTCTTTGACATATACTTCTTAAGTGTCCAAATGCATTTAGGGGTCAGTAAAATGTACATGTAAGCTAAATTGTCAGGAATTTGGTGTATTTTGGTATAAATCTCCCATATGGACAGTATGCTGAGGCAGCGCAATGCCAAGAGAAATGCTGGACGGCACAAATGTGTGCATGCCAGAAAATGAGAATATGTTTTACAGCAAGTCCTTCACACTTGAATGCTTTGGCTCAGAGACATATGGCATCCCTTGTGAAAGCGAAATAGACTTTAGCAATTTTTTTTACATGAGAATTTATTAGGAAATATTACACTGAATTTAATGTTTTTGGACTCTTAAAAGCATGTTATTTGTTATGAAATGGAAATGTATTATAGTTGACTTTTATATTAAATGCAATCAGCTGAACTTAAGTGATTTTAAATACATCATGTAATTTCATAATTACTTCTATTGTCTTTGAAATACTGTTAAAGTGTGCTGTTGAATGTACTGGCAAGCATTTACGCCCAACTAAATATATCTATTGAAATATTTCTATTGAACCTTGTATGTGATGCATTATATTTGTAACTACACATTTGTAATGATGGAGTTGCAATTTAGTACATTTAAAATGTATTAACTTTAAATGTAATAACAAATAACACACTACAGTTGAAATTATAATCAAGTACATTACATGTGCATTCGTGTATTAGTCAACACATCAAAATAAGTGTGCTTCTTTAAAATATAACAAATATTATTAAAACATAATGGTTTAAAATGTAGTTTAAGGTCAATCTTTTAATTTGACATTATTACAAAGGGCACTTTTTAAAAATGTGATAAGAGGCAGTCATGAAAGTGTACTCTCTTTTAAGTACACTTAAGCAACCATTTATTTCAGTACTATACAAGTACAGATTTGAAGTACACTATTCAATGCAATTAAGCGCACTCCTTTTTTCCCACAGAGGACATGTGTATGTGTGTGTGGCCTGAAGTGATCATCTGCTTTGCCTCAGGATGGAGCATAATTAAAAAAAGTAATTTAAGATTAACGAACTGTGAGTTTTCAAATATCCGTCCTCATTCTCTGCACACATTCTTACAGGAGGCAGTGACTAAAACACTTCAGCTCCCCAGACTGCTGATGATAAACATCCTCACAGGACTTGAATCAAAGCTGCAAAACACACACACACACACACACACACATGTTGTGTTTCCATGTTTTATGGGGACATTCCATAGGCGTAATGGTTTTTATACTGTGTGCTGCTTGTTTACTATTTTAGAAAAATCTTTGAACATTTTTGAGTTTTGCTCTAGTGCTCAGTAAAAAAATCAAGATGCTGTATGCTGTCTGTTATAAAATAAGCCTCAAAAAATGGCAAGAAAATCTTATGAAAACACGTTCAGGTTACATTTGACCTCATAATGAAAGAAAAAAAACCAGTTCTATTTTGAACATAGAAAATAAAGCATGTTTAAGAACCATAAAGTTTTTTTTTTTGCATTGTTTTTTTATGACAATTAAACGTTTTTTTTATAAAGTCTCATTACAGTAATGTCTCATTACAGCCAGACATTTTACTTTTGAGTTTGTGTGTGTGTGTGTGTGTGTGTGTGTGATTCCCATTATTCTTAATGATTATTCTCATTAAATTCTCATTAATGTAATAGTCATTTTTCATGCAATGATTGTATAAATCACTGAAAAAAACCAATAGAGGAAAAAAGTCAGCAAAAATTAATGTAATTATTTTAAAAACATATCAATTATTTTTTAGATTCTCATTAAGACTGATTTAATAATTTATTTCAAATTTTTTAAACACAAAAGTAACTGACTGTTCTTCAATATTAAACTTTACAATTACAAATGTATTACAAATATATTTTGAAAAAATCTAAATGTTAAATCAAAATTTTAAATAATTTTTACTGTAATATGATACAAATTTTACATTAAAATGACTGTAATACAATATAAATAAAGACAGTACAACAAATATTTCATGTAAACATGCTTATAATTATCTAGAATAAGATTATACCATTTTGATAATATATCTTATAATAATATAATAAACAAATAGTAATGCAAACTTTAAATATGCTTAATTATAATGAAACTAATGTCAAAATGCAAAAAGAACAAGAAGTCCTAAAATGAGGCCTAATTTTGAAACCGGCATGGTCTTATGAGATTCACTCAGTGGTATAACAGAGCAGAACAGCATTAATAAACACTGCAGTATGTTATTAAGAAAATTATTCAATTATTATTGAATGTGTAAATATGTGGGCACATATGGACACATACATACAGTATACAAATTAACATATACAACATCATGCTTGTACTATGCAGAATTACAGAGTTTTCTGAACAAGAAAACAATTTACCCAAAACTCTTTGGGTGTATTCACACCTGTCATGTTTGGTTCGATTGAATCGAACTCAAGTTCGTTTCCCCTCTTGGTGTGGACCTTTTTGGCAGGTGTGAATACAGCAATCGCACTCGGGTGCGGACCAAACAACCGTACCGAGACCCAGCTGAAGAGGTGGTCTCGGTCCGCTTCCAAATGAACTCTGGTACGTTTCGTTTAAGGTGTGACTATGACCCGACCTCGATCCGACCCAATTGCAGAAATCATGCTCAGAAACAGACAGCACGCGCATATAGTGCTGTTATTTGCATTTCAATGGCTTAAATAACTTGTTTTTAAACCACAATGCTTAAAAACACATGCAAATGATGAGTTTTCGTGACCATGGCGCACAGCAACATGACGTGAGCGCGCTAATTAGGCTAAAGCTTGCCGCAAAAATTACCATGACTATGTTGGGGGAAAATAGTAAGGAGATATTTGATCTCCACTTTGGTAAGGCCTCAGCATAAGTGTATTCAATGACCCATATGTGCTAAAATAAACATAAACGTGCATCCAGAGCATTTCACTGGGTCAGTCTCAGAGAAGTGAGCCACAGTCACACATGATTAATGAGCAGAGCTCCTGCACAAAACAGCAGCGTCTGAACCGAATGTGATTCACTGAGGAATCGCTCGCTGAAAAGAGCTGCTGGAGAAACGAGAGGCTGATTCTCACAGTATTAATGACTTTGTCATGGTTCAGATTTCTCTTCATAAGAGCATCTCACATGTATCTGCAATGCAGCTCCACTGTGCTGGGAGTGAAACTATTTAGAGCAACACTGTTCTACATTTAACAGTGATAGACAGAACTACAAAAGAGAGAAAATAAAACATCAGCGCAAGAAAGCACACTTCGAACAAAATGTTCTAATCTGATTATCTGTGCTTCTCTTCTGGACGGTGAACGTCTATCAAGGCAGTCCTGACCTCAATTCACAGAGAAAAACAACAGTTTTGTGGAGGAAAAAGATATGTAAAAAAAGTAATAATAATAAAAAAAATTATAATAAATAAGTAAAAGTAAATACATTTATTATATTATATTATATTATAATATTCTTATTTTTTTCAATTCAGTGTTGCTTTTAATGAATAAAAGAGAAAGGCGTACCTCTGTGTTCAGAAGCAGCAGTGATGATGATGATGAAGAAGGGATATGTTCACAGACAGAAGCTGTATGAATGAGTGTGGCTGTAATTCTTCGTCTTTTCCTCTCTTTCACTGCTGCCAGCTCCTTAAATGAGGATGAAAACTGAGAGCGAGGGGTTTCTCGTTTGCCCTCCCGTACTCACTTTCACTTACCGTCTCTCTCTCTCTCTCTCTCTCTCTCTCTCTCTCTCTCCGTGTGTATTTGTGTTTTCTACAGCTGTATGCCGAAGGGAAATGAACAGCTATGAGAAAGTGCAGCATCAATGAACCGTAAAAGTGATGTAACAAGCTACTCACTCATGCCTGATCCACACACACTCGCTCCACCTTCACAGAGACGACCACAGCACATGCAGGTTCACATCATCGACAAACGAAGAGATTTTCTGCAACTGAGAGTGATCATGACACGTCATCAGCTGACTAGAATAAAATGTCTCTGTCTGAGAAGAAGTGTGACTGAAATCCTGCACTTTGATATTCGTGATATTTAACAAAAAAGATTTTGAAGCCTTGAGTTTTAGGATTTCTGGTTGTTGTCTTTAATTAATTATTAATTAGTTTAATTAACACCCAATGTACTTGCTACATCGTTAGAAGAATGGCATCTATGTTGTTGAAAGCGCTATATAAATAAAGGTGACTTGACTTGACTTGAAAAAAGTATCAGAGGTTCCAAAAAAATATGAAGCAGCACAACAGTTTCCAACATTGATAATAAGTCAGTATATTAGAATGATTTCTGAAGGATCATGTGACACTGAAGACTGGAGCGGAACCGGGAACACTTCCCATAACACCCGATGTACTTGCTACATCGTTAGAAGAATGGCATCTACGCTAATATTAGTCTGTTTCTCTCTTATACCGAGGTCACCATAGCCACCAGATCCAGTCCGTATCCAGCCCTGAATGTCAACTAGATGAGCCCCAGAGACAGATCCCCAGTGAAGACCTTGTCTCCTAGACAGCCACCGGGACAAGACCACAGGAACCAGTTGAGTCCTCTGCACAATCTGACTTTGCTGCAGCCTGAAATTGAACTGCTGGTTTCATCTGGTCAGAGGAGAACTGGCCCCCCGACTGAGCCTGGTTTCTCCCAAGGTTTTTTTCTCCATTCTGTCACAGATGGAGTTTTGGTTCCTTGCGTTTCCAACATTGATAATAAGTCAGTATATTAGAATGATTTCTGAAGGATCATGTGACACTGAAGACTGGAGTAATGATGCTGGAAATTCAGCACTGGTTTACAGGAATAAATGATATTTTAAAATATATTAAAATAGAAACCATTAATTTTAAATTGCAATAATATTTCACAAAATTACAGGGTTTTTAATGTATTTTTGATCAAATACAGCCTTGATGAGCATAAGAAACTTCGTTAAAAACATAAAAAATTATTATTAAAAATAAAACACTTGTTCTCATTTTTATATTGCCAGGTTGTGATGTGTGATATATTGGCATACAACATTGAGTGAATGTGTGTTCATGTATCTCACACCCCCTCTTGAGATGCAGATGGTCTGTAGCACAGGATTCACTGCGTGACCATTTTTATTTTAGGGTGTAAAACCATATCTAATATGCTTCCTGTCAGACTCAGAATCTGAGTTTCATAACCAAACTCAAGAATAAGACTTTAAGAGCTCAGACTCTGCAGGAAAATACACACACACACACACACGCACACAAACAAACACAAACAAACACACACACACACACACACACGCACACATACACACACGCACACACACACACACACACACACACACACACACACACAGAAATGAAGCTGGCTTCAGTCTAGAAGCAGCAAGCGCACTATTGAGTGTGTCACCATTACACTGAGGGCCAGACTACATTGATTACACTGTGACGGCACTATAACTCAAGTATATGCTCGTGTGGATCTGCTACACTGATATCAGCGTCCGCTCGAGCATGTTATTACTCAAGGACAGGACCATCTGATGCTTCAACCTACAGAGGAACTCACCAAATGCTGCACCATATGGTCACAAGCAACACAAGCACGCACAGCACACAACAACACGTCTGACTCTGAAGCTCTGTGAAGGTCAGATGATCAGGGCCGTGTTTCTGACTCATTGTGATTGATGGGATCACACCGGGACTCTCTCTGCGCTCGGCTGCTTTGAAGATGACTTGAGTTATCTCAGGATGGAGAGTAATTAAAGGACAACAGATAATTAAAACACAATAGACCCTGACAGACATGCAAGGACAAACGTCCTTATAGATGTAGCCTGCAGATTTTGATTTGTCATTTGAAATGTTCTTCTGATTAGTGTACATGATTGACATTGTTTAGTATATTGTATCATATAGATGTATAGCAGAAAATAACTGATTATATACAGTAATTATAAAATCATTTACTTGTTTAAGATTAATTTTCCCGTTCTGCCAAGTCTGATGTTATTAGTGCTGTGATTCCGATAATAAAGTCTTAAAATGTAAATTCTGTCATCATTTACTTACTCTCAAGTTGTCCCAAACCTGTATGAGTTTCTTTCTTCTATAGAGCATAAAAGGAGATATTTTGAAGAATGTAACCAAACAGTTTATGGTAACCACTGACTTTTAATATTGTGTGGGAAAAAATACTGTGGAAGTCAATAGGGACCAAAAACCGTTCCCCACATTCATCAAAATATTATTTAATGTTCAACATTATGTTCATCATCATCATTTGATTTGATTCTAAACCTGATTTTATCCTCACTCTAAACCTGATTATCAAAAATCATTCCTGTTTGGAAAACACTTTCTTTTTTTTTTTCTATTGACAACCACGTAACCACATAATATATGTGCAAAACTGAATGAAAATGAACCCAGAATAACCGAATAACAATAATAATAGTCCGGGGTTATCGAACAAATATCGGATCTCGTTCCTGTTTGGTATTTTAATAGTAATTTAATATTATATAGGCTATTCTGTATTCAGAAAATGTATATATATATCACTTCCTGCCCTCCAGCTGCATTGCACGCGTCATCAGAATCACGTGATTGCAAACAACCTATTGGTACACGATCCAGTGTAGGTTATGCCTTTAAAAAGATCTGCGCAAAGTGGTGCAGCGTTGACGTTCACCAATCACATCACTGCGTCACACGGGTCAAAGTGTCATTACACGTAAAACTCCGCCTTAAACAAACTTGCACTAGATTTCATCATCATAAACTCTCGATTTGGTCTGTAACTCAGTTATATTTTGGAGTGTTTTGTAAGCCGGTGTTTGAGGAATCTCTGCACTGGAGGAAGCGCACTGGTAAGTGTAACGTTACAGTCATGAGTCTGACTGTGTGTTTGTCTCGCCATGTGCTCGGAAGCGTGGAAATACCGGTGTCTGCTGGAAATGTGTTTCAGTATAGTTATTAATATATGTGTGTGACTGAATGTTCACAGTAACGTGGCGTGTCATCATCGTAGTCAAAAAAATCCGACTGTGGTAACAATTTGTACAGAATTTCTCTCATAATCATAATCTGGAACCAATCCAAAAGGATTCTAATGGGAATTTTTACGGGGATTCCAACATAACACAAGCACTTCGTGTGTGTGTGTGTGTGTGTGTGAAGAGTTCAGAAGCCTCTAAGTGCCGTTTGAAATTTTCTTATAAAATAAACATTTTTCTCAGGCTCCTATGTGTAGGTTCAGTAATTTCACTTTAATGGCAATGACTAGGTTCTTTTCATTGCCAATAAAGTGAAATAACTGAGCATAAACATAGGAGCCTGAGAAAAATGCTCATTTTAGAAGGAAATTTTAAACGGCACTATAGCATTATAGGTTTTGAACTGGGACAGAACAATGGCATTCAAGCATTTGGTAACAAACTGATTCCAGTTTCTCATAAAATGTATTCGTTTTGCATATACTTTTCTCAAAACAAATGGAGTTTACATGTCAAATTGACATTTGCAGTAATATCTCTCTTCTTTTGTCAGTGAGGATGGAGAGCTCTGGTGACCCCAGTGGTCCTCCACGGACGCCGCATGTAGGGGGAGCCAGAGGGCTGCCGATGGGTCGCCGGCTGCCTGCTTCAATCTCTCCGGGACGCCTCCCCACAATGCGCTCCAGAGACCTCACGTTAGGAGGAGTCAAAAAGGTCACCATACATAGCTGAACATTACAGTCACACAAGACATTTCAGATGCATTATGCTGCAATTCATAGTGTCGTCTTCTCGTTTGTCCTGCAGAAAACCTTCACGCCCAATATTATTGGTCGAAAATCAAAAGAGGAGTAAGTGACACTCTTTCGTCCATTTACCATCAATATATCAATTCATCAATATATCGTCAATAATTCATTGCTGACATAATGAATGTATTGACATTTCTTACAAGTGAGGATGGTGTTTTTTGTTTTACTTGGCTGCAGATTAAAGGCTGATGAAAGAACGAGACGGGATAAGAAGGATGTGGATCGAGGTCGGCAGCGGGACGGCCGAGGGAGGGGCCGAGGTCGCCCGGAGGTCATCCAGTCACATTCTATCTTTGAGCAGGGTCCTGCAGAGATGACGGCCAAGAGGAAAGGTAAAGGAGGTCATCAGGGGAGGATTTGAGAAATCGTTTGGCCAAGTACTGAGATTCGAGCCAGAGTATGTTATTAGTGACACTAAATGGCATTAAAGCACTAATGCTTGTTTTGTGCCTCACAGCACCTCTTAAATGTAGTCAAATCACAGTAACACACACCTTTGAGAGGCTTTTTGCTATTATGCTGGAGCAGCAACAGAAATATGACCCAAATGATTAATAATAATTATGTTTAGGCCTACTGCTACAGCTAAGTTCAAGTTCACGTTTATTTATAAAGCACATTTAAAAACAACTAGCGTTGTACCAAAGTGCTGTACAATTTATAAACCTAATTAAACAATATCAAAAAGCAACAACAAATGGATAAAAAACTCATAAGATACAAATAAAAGCATGCAAGATAAACCATAAACAGCTTTATAACCCCAATATTCTCAGGCAACACAATAGGCTAAAGAGAATAAATGAGTCTTCAATCTAGATTTAAAAGTGTCCAACGTGGGAGAGGATCTCAAGTTGTCCCGGCTACTAGGCTATCGCATGTGAGGATCCTGCAGCAGGCGGATCATTTATAGCCTTTTCTCACAGCAGCCAGAATAATTAAATGTATCATTTTGATGGCTGTAATGCTTTTTTCCTCAGTTGGTCAGAACAAACGTGGCAGACGTGCAGCTTTAAATATAACTTAAAATTAAATTAAATTACAATTTAACATTAAATATAATTAGCATTTTCTGTTGTGACATATATTTTGTATCAGTGCTCTCTTAATGTGTTTTATTTGATTAGGTGCATATGATGATACCAGAGAAACAGCAAACAGTGGCCCTTCACCCATCATCAACATCAAAAAGGAGAGAGAGACCGAAGAGGAGACCAAAGAAATCCTGCGCAAACTTGAGAAGGACAATGTATGTTTAAAAAAACTGAAGCTTATTAACTTCTAATTAACGTATTAACTCAAACCTGTGCAGAACCCTTACCTGGTTGTATTACGCCCCAAAATAAAAATAAATTACAAAAAGGAAATAAGTCTTACTTAAGGTCCATTTACATCTTTTCCATTGAGACATAATTTGTATAATTAATCATATTTTTAAATTTAATTCTCATTACTGCATTGAAAAAGTTTGATTCACATTACTTTAATACAATAAAAACAAAGATTTATTATTTAAATTGTAAAATATTATGCATCATTGTAGTATTTCTTGTACTACTTTTCCATGGGTGATTTAAAAAAAATAATAAAAATAGTAATATAGAATAAAGATATAAAATATCATTAGAATCACCACTGAAAAGAATGGCAAGATAAATCGAAAGATAAATGTCCAGATGCTTTACACTGATGGCAATTATGTGGAAAAATGTGATAAAGTCATGATGCAAAAACATAATAGTATCTTGCAAAATATAATTTATTTTTTCCCCCCTCTTTTTTGCATTTTGATTTTGGAGTGAAATATGGCCTTGACCATTGATTTTTATGCTTGCTTAACTGAGAAAAATAAGCCACCCTCAAGCCTTTGGTTCTGTGTGTGTAGTTTCTGGATGACCCTCACCTGAGAGGAGAAAGAGCAGGCTGTCCTGTGCAGCTGCCGCTGGCTGTGTCGGGATGGGTCTTCAAAGAGGAGTTTAGCGAGGAGACTCTCAAATCAGAAAAGACCTCCTCCGATCCTGAACCGATGAGCACAGACAGCGCTGGAGCTGAAGTGAAGAGTAGGAGAAACTTCATTAAACATGCAAAGGCACAAACTAGCAAACAATTTCAAAAAAAATTCTTAGGGCTGTCCCCGACTAAAGATTTTTCTGGTCGACTAGTAGTCGTTCATTTAAAGCATTAGTCGGCTAATCGCGTGTTTATTAATAAACCATTTAAATATACCGAGCCTTTAATTGCCTTCATAGCCTAATAAGCACTCAAGCACACGCATAAAGTTTTCCACAGCGCACCGGCAGAAGTAATGATTATGAATGTGTCAGGGAAAAACAGTAAGGATGGCTGCATTAACATTTTAATAATTCATTGATAAACTAGTGCTTTGTTGTTGAGGTGAACTCGGCGACACCGGCTCATCTCCGCAGTAGTGGACACGCCTGTATGCATGTTATGGATTACATAATCTGAGAATATTTGTCTTCCGTTTGAATTGGTTCATTTGAAAGTAGACATTTCACTCTCTATAGATATATTTTTAATGTCTGTAAGGCAAAGATATACACTGAGTTTCGCGCTCAAGTTCACAGAGACCGAGACGGCAGAAAGCGCATCCTGTTTGCTTTCATTATTTTACAAAAGCGTGTTTTGTTGTTATTGTGAGTGCACACAAATAAACGTAGAGTCTTTACAGATTCGAATGATGTAGCCTATTACTCTTATCTGTATGATCAGAAATGGAGTATTTTAAGAGCAAGTGAGCGCACCGGTGCCTCTATCTGTCCTGCAGTGAGCGCTACTGTTCAGCTTCACACTCCACACAGACACAATAGCGCACATTTCTCTAGGTCAACATTAGATTGAACAGCCATGTAAAGTTGCTAATACTTACATATTTCAGATGATAAGCTTTGAGGTCGATGAATGATAGTCGAGCATTTGGATGTCCTGCCCGATGTACTGTATTGCAGTATTACCATAGACCAGCCGTTAACGATCTGTCCGTCACGGACTGCGCAACTTCACCTGTGGACATTTTTTTTTTCTGCGACTAATAAAATTTTGGTCGACCAAGCCTCTTCTGGTCGACTAACGGTTAGTCGACTATTAGGAGGCAGCCCTAGAAATTTCATTGGCCAAATTCATACTCAAAATTTCCCGATATTCAAGTTGGTAATATAAAAAATTGCCAAACATTTGCTAATGTGACCACACATTTAGACACAAACAAGATATGTAGTGAGCTTTTATTACACCTTGATTTAATCCTGTCTTCCTTCAGTCAAGCAGGAGCCTTTGGATATTCCTGAACCGAAGAAGGCGGAGCCTATGTTCAGGCTGCCACCCTTGCCCAAACCTGATTTGCTGCCTGATTTACTGGAGGTGTGGAATCACTGCAAAGAGGAGGAGCTTCTCTTCATGCAGCTTCCTGACTGTCTGCCTGGCCAGCCGCCCACCACTGACGTCCGGCCCACCAAAACAGAGGTGCAGTCGAGCGACGGACAGGCCATGATGCAGAAGACCGAGACTCAGGTTGGCGCTGGCTAGGTTTAGATCACAGATTCATGTTAGTTTTCGCATATACTCATGCATTTTTTGTTCTCTCGTGTGTTTGTTTGTCAGGATGAATCTCAAGATGAGAACACCTGTTGTCTTAAAGATCTACAGGAGGGTTTGGTGGGAAAGATGCTCGTGAGGAAGTCAGGCAAAGTTCAGCTTATACTGGGTAACATCACCCTGGATGTGGCCCTGGGAACCTCCTGCGCCTTCCTGCAGGTCAGTTACGCTCATCAATGCAGTATGTCACCCTCAGACCATCCAAGATGTAGATGAGTTTGTTTATGGGAACAGATTTGGAGAAATTTAACATCAGAGCACTTGTTGACCAATGGATCCTCTGCAGTGAATGGGTGCCTTCAGAACGAGAGTCCAAACAGCTGATAAAAACATCACAGTAATCCACAATACTCCAGTCCATCCATCGAAAAGATGCGTGTTTATAAGAAACAAATTCATCAACACATTTTTAAACGTCGAACTGTTGCTTCCAGCTAAAATACGAGTCCTCTATGCATTATATTGCTTTCTCCAATGAAAAAGTCATCTTGTCTGAATCAGGAGAGAAATATGCACAGATCAAACGCCAATTATAAGTGAACGCAATCCAAAACAGTTCTATAAGTTGGTGGATTTTGATGTGAGAGGCTAACTGGGGATGGATTTTTCACTGGAGGAAGCGTTATTGTGGATTATGGACTCGTATTTTGGCCAGAAGCAACTTTTTAAAGTTAAAACACCTAAATGGATTTGTTTCTCACAAACACACAGCATTTCACTTCACAAGATGTTAACTGATGGACTGGAGTGGTGTGGATTACTTGTGGATTATTGTGATGTTTTTATCAGCTGTTTGGACTCTCATTCTGACGGCACCCATTCACTGCAGAGCATCCATTGGTGAGCAAGTGATATAATTATAAATTTCTCCAAATTTGTTTCCATTAACAAACAAATTCATCTTAGGCTCGAGGATGAGTACATTTTCAGCAAATTTTCATTTTTGGTAAACTATCCCTTTAACCTGTTGGTGGGGAATCATCCACTGCTGGGATAAAGATGTTATAACAGCATTTGAAGATCCAAAGGCTAAATAATGTAATGAAATTGGTGACAAATGCTTTATAAGCACACGACCAAGCAGTACTCATCATGGGACTTTGGGTTTGAATCTTTACATGCAATTTATACACTATTTAGCTTCTTCATGTATGTCTTATTACTTGCTCTTAGGTTTGTATAACATTGTCTTTTTCTGTTATTCTTTGTGTTTTTGTAGGAACTGGTCTCAGTTAATACAGAGGGCAGGAGGGGAGACATGTCTGTGCTGGGACACATTAAACACAAGTTGGTTTGTTCACCTGACTTCCAGGCTCTTCTGGAAAACAGAGCTTGAGGAGCGGCTGCTAGAATCGCCAGTAATTCACTTCAATGCTGTAAATCAATTTGTGAGGAAATGTTCCCATGTACTGTCACAGATGGAGAACTCGGAGCGAATGAATGAAATTTATTTATACTGTATGCTCAAGGAAATTTATTTGAAGAATTTATGCGATGTCTTTTCAAGATGAGACACTATTACACATGTAAATATTGTGGGTTACAATAACAAGTTTATTGTAAAAATCTGAGTTTGAGTTAAACATTAAGTTAATAAATGTGCTAGAAATTTCTCCTTTTTCCTCCTCCCTGTTTTTTAAATTATTATTATTATTATTATTTTGAATCAGCTTCCTAGTGGTGGGAATGTGCTGACGGGCATCTTGCAGATGTGAGTTTCATTAGAGGTTGTTTTTGTAATCCTAAAAAGTTCAGCATAATTATATTTAATTGCATTTTAGGACACGGTTTCTCTGAGTAATATTCAGTCATTTAAACATTAAGTTAATAAATGTGCTAGAAATTTCTCCTTTTTCCTCCTCCCTGTTTTTTAAATTATTATTATTATTTTGAATCAGCTTCCTAGTGGTGGGAATGTGCTGACGGGCATCTTGCAGATGTGAGTTTCATTAAAGGTTGTTTTTGTAATCCTAAAAAGTTCAGCATAATTATATTTAATTGCATTTTAGGACACGGTTTCTCTGAGTAATATTCAGTCATCGCTTTTTGGATATTATGGAGTGGCTAAAGGGACAAAAACCATTACCATGTAATCCATTACATTACACATTTTAGGTAATATAATCAGAGTATTTTCTGATTACTTTTAGATTACTTGTGACCTTTTCTCTGGTGATGTATGCATGACTTCTGTTAACTTACACTTAAACCTGCCTTTTTGTTACGAGTGATAATTATTGCAATAGCATTTTGGACAAACTTGTTGTTTTTCTCAAGCAGAGCTAGTTGATATTCATGTTGATGTTTTCCATCATAGCATCTCTGCAGCAGCAGCATGAGGATGACGTGGCTGGCTGCAGTAAAGTTGTGTCTTCTTTATTCTGAAAGCCGCTGCACCTGTTTAATGGTTCAGCACTGATACTGTAGCTGCGGCAGCAGATTTACAGGCACTAAAAGAGTGTGTGATGCCGGCTGGGGCTTGTTGATAACATTTACTTTCGTCGTTAATACATAATGAATTATCAGCTAGCCTACTTAGATTATAACCACTAAAATAATGACTTCTGTTAACTTACACTTAAACCTGCCTTTTTGTTACGAGTGATAATTATTGCAATAGCATTTTGGACAAAATTTTGTTTTTCTCAAGCAGAGCTAGTTGATATTCATGTTGATGTTTTCCATCATAGCATCTTTGCAACAGCAGCATGAGGATGACGCGGCTGGCTGCAGTAAAATTGTGTCTTCTTTATTCTGAAAGCCGCTGCACCTGTTTAATGGTTCAGCACTGATACTGTAGCTGCGGCAGCAGATTTACAGGCACTAAAAGAGTGTGTGATGCCGGCTGGGGCTTGTTGATAACATTTACTTTCGTCAGTGCCTGCCTCAATCCTTTCCTCTACGCGTTTAACCACTATCACTTCCAAACCCACACAGCAACTTCCAACACGACGCAGCCATTCAGCCACAGAAGTCAAATAAGCTCAAATATTCCTCATGTGGTAACATTTAAATTTATGTATTTTTTATTTTCATTTAATATGACTGAATCGACCTGGGTTTTTAAAGGTCAAATCATGTATATCCACTTTTTACATTGTACATCCACACATAGTCTGACTTCATTGTGTTACTAAACGTGTTATATTTAAGTTAATAAAACATTCATAGGGTTAAGGCAAATTAATATATAATGAATTATCAGCTAGCCTACTTAGATTATAACCACTAAAATAAAATGATAAAAACTGCTGCTACTTCATAAACTGCGATTTGAAGAATGATCAGAAAGAAATGCTCCTCATGAAGGGACTGTTGCTCGGTTTTGCTTATATGTCACTGTGACACCGTACTTCTGTACCACATGACACTGGCTTTATAAAAGCTTTAAAAACAAGACGCTGAAATGACACTATGAGAAGTCATGGCAAATGTGACATTCACAACCATCTTCCCATTATTGCAGATGACTGCTCTTTTGAACTTTCTGTTCATCAAAGAATCCTGAAAAAAAGTATCACGGTTTCCACAAAAATATTAAGCAGCACAACTGTTTTCAACATTGATAATAATAAGAAGTGTTTCTTGAGCAGCAAATCAGTATATTGATTCCTGAAGGATCATGTGACACTGAAGACTGGAGTAATGAAGCTAAAAATTAAACTTTGCGTCACAGGGATAAATAACATTTTAAAATCCATTTAAATTGTAATATTGATTTTGTATCAGTGTATATTTGTATAAGAATTGCATGTGTTTTCAACACAGCTCTTGCACTACAGGGAGCCACTAACTGTAATTCTTCACAACTAGTGAATTTGATATTTTATTGACTATATTAAGATATGCGATGGGGTCATGAAAATGCACTGCATAGAATCCCACTTATTGACTTCTGCTGCTGTGTTTCAGAGGGACTGTACAGTAAATAACTAGTCAACTCATGAAGAGTCCTATAAATAGTCGGCTCATTATTTTATTTTATGACTCCCTGCCAGTGCTTCAGTTTCTGAATGATTTCCTGCTGGAGTCCTATTATAGCTAATGCAGTGACTCTTCTTCTCTGCCTTCAGCTATCTGATTCAGCCATATAGCCTACATTAACTGAATTGAACTTGAGTTCAACTAATTGCATTTATATATTTAAACTGCAATGCATTTTTATTTCATTGCAAATTCAAAAATAGGCTAACTGTCCAAATTCAGTTCACATATATATCATTTTCGTAATAAATACTCTTGAAAATTTGTTAAAGTGTACTTCTTTTTCATAATTAAACACTTCTTACTTTTATGTGGCTTTCCAAATAAAACTGTTTACACAAAACATGCAAGTTAAAAGTCATTTTGATTTATTTTTTTACTTTATGCATTTTAGGTGCACAGTTGTTCTAAATGGTACAATCAGTTGAATAATTTCCATTGCAACTGTGTTGCTATGAAAGTTTGTTTGTGGAAAAACCAAAGTCTCGAAGAAGTGCAATTTCCAGCCTCCTAACAAAGTCGACGAAATTCAGTCTTGAGGTTCACTTGTGGACTATAAATTTATATGAAGCCTAGTCAAGATAGCTGATGTCCCTATATTTCACATTGCACTTCGTGCAGGGGCGTAGCCATCATTTCAGAAGTGAGGGGGACAGAAATGTTATATACATACAAAAAAAAAATATATATATATATATATATATATATATATATAACATTACAATATAACATTTCTGTAATCTATATAACCTACCAGTCAACAGTTTTTGAACAGTAAGATTTTTAATCACGGAGTGTTTAGCGCTTCGTGATGTTCATCTCGCCTTATTCTGGGTCCGAATAAAACATCAGATCATGCACAGACTATCCTGTCTCTTTTAATTTAAATCTATATTTATTCACACCAGTGCTTGAAAACCTCTATGCGAACACACTTGCCCGAAAAAGTGCGGGCCGGGGACGAATTTACGTGATAGTAAAAGTGGGGGGGGGACACATCCCCCGCGTAATCTACGCCCCTGACTTCGTGGTAAACACTGGCTGTGAGAACGTTTGGGAAAATACAAGTTCCTAAAAGCTTCAGGAACTTGAATGCGGCTGCAGTTTTTCGCCAACTCACCCAACAACTCAGTATTTATCCAAACAAACTGGTATTAGCTACTGATGTAAACCTGTTTTCCTTCCTCCAAAAAGTACAAACCCCGCCCATCTAATGACTTCCCTCATAACTTTCAGTTCAGATACTATATGAAACATGTACAGTATAAGTGAAGGAGCATTCAGTGTCAGCTGGTTTTCTGTGGACCGGTGTGTGTGTGGACAGAATGGGCTTCAGTGCGCTCCTGTGCGCGGGTGTTGTAGTTTTGTGCAGCGCCGCTCCGTTTAAACTCCCGCAGAGAAACGAGCCTCACAACGACAGACCGATCATCGGTAAACCTCTTACCCTCATATTGTGTGTCAAGCAGATGTGTGCACTAAAGGTTTTGGTTCGCAAAATTCGATTTACTTTAACTTGAACTATGAACATGATAAGAATAACTATCATGTTCATAAATAATAACAACAAACCCACGCTATAAGTGTGTGACTAACCTTTAAAGCATAACTTTGTCTATAGGGATTCTGACGCAAGAGGTTGACAATGAGTCAATGAAAAAGTTTGGAAAGACATACATCCCTTCATCATATGTGAAGTACATTGAGTCCGGGGGAGCTAGAGTTGTGCCAATTAGGTAAGTCTTGTCTGTTTGTTAGCATTAAAGGTAATTCCGATTCATGTTTAAAAACCGATTAATCGATTCAAGTTACACCAAAGTATTTCTTCATGAAAAAGAAGTACACTCTACAGAAATAATGTAGGCTATTTTAACAGAATATACTTAACGTGTGAACTTAATGTAATGTGTTTTAGGACACTTCATGTTACTTATTGTCTTATATTTTACATTTATATTAGGCTAAATACAGTTAGTTGAACATTAGCTAGTTATTAAGAGTGCTTGTTGACCCACTTAAGTAGGACTTATGGATATTATGTCATAATACTTATTTTTTCTTTGAAATTAATGTACAAAGTTTTATCTCCAAAGTCAATCCAGTGATTTACAAACATGAATATGCCAATTAGTGTGACTGAGTCATTCATTTGGCCCAAAAGTTCTTGCTATCTGGGACCTGATTCATATTAATAATAACAACAACCATACATTTAAGAGAATCACACAAGGTAGAAAATAATTAATCAGCAAATCCAAAGTCAAAATGTGCTATTTCAACAATCATACTAATGAACACATTCTATGTTACAGGCTAAACCAGAGTTTGGCAGAGCATGAACAAATCTTCAGGTCAATAAATGGGTATGTTCTCCATCTTTCTTTCAAAACTCTGTTATGTGGTGTTGACATTACCTGAACAAGTCTATCACGCCCAGATTTCCAGGATGACCTTATACCTGATGTGTTCATACACGATCATTATCTTTTCATTATTTAAGCTGTTAGATACATGTTGTTGGCCATTATGTAATGTACTGTCAGCATTGGAGATGATTGCAGTAACCTAGATTTGATCTGTTCTGCCAGTTTATAGGCTAATAATAGACATATTTTTCTGTGCAAACCCTTCAAACTAAGAAAAATATACATTACCATTCAAAAGTTTGAGGTCAGTAATTTTTTTTTCTTTTCTAATAGCCTACTGTTATTCAGCAAGAATGTAGGGATAGTAAATGGTTAAAAAAGATTTCTAATTTGAATAAATGCTGTTCTTTTTAACTTTTTATTCATTGAAGAATCCTGAAAAAGTATCATGGGTCCCAAAAAAATACTAAGCAGCACAAATGTTTTCAAAACTGATGATAAATCATCATATTAGACTGATTTCTGAAGGATCATGTGACACTGCAGACTGCAGTAATGATACTGAAAATTCAGCTTTGCATCACAGAAATAAATTACATTTTAAAGTATATTAAAACAGAAAATCATTATTTAAAATTGTAATAAAATTTCACAGTATTACTGTTTTTTCTGTATTTTTGATCAAAGAAATACAGCCTTGTTGAACTTAAGAGACATCTTTTAAGAGAATTAAAACATATTACCAACCCCAAACTTTTGAATGGTATATATATATATATATATATATAATATATATATATATAATGTGTCTAATGTCCATTTGCACATTTGTTTCCATTAACAGAGGCTTCATCCAGTCGTATGTTTACCAACTTCCCATCTGACGTCCGTAAAGCATTGTCCCAGGAACCGCTTACTGGAAATTTCCACCATTATGGAGTGACCAAAGCGGTATATCTTTTATAAACACACAATATTCATTTAAATACTGATGTGTTCTAGGACCTTTATACAGTACGCGCCACTGTAAAGACACTAAGTCTATCCCTCACAGACTTGTTTTCTTCCGTGTTAAATTCAATATGATGTCTAACCTGATTAAGGTCTATAAACTCTTCCTCTTTGTCAGGCATTCATGGGAAATGAGAAATTAAGTGGCTTCTTTTCAGTGCTCTCCACAAACATAGCACAAAATGGCCTTGAGTTTGTTTCTACCGTGGAAGGTAACAAAACCAGAGGCTTTTCACATTTAAAACAACCCTATACAAGCACCCATACACAGTGTGGATGAAATATTATCGGCCTGCAGGCAGGAAGCACCCTTTCTATGGAGTACAGTGGCATCCAGAAGTGAACCGCTTTCAGTGGGACCCTCGTTACAACTTTCCTCATTCCAGCAATGCTGTGCGCGTGTCGTCCTTACTGGCTGAATTCTTTGTAAATGAGGGTAATTGCAGTCTCATACTTTACTTGTTTATGTGTTTGCTTGTTCCTCATTTGTATGAATTTGGATGAACAAATGCATGTGTGTGTTTGCAGGAAGGAGAAGCTCCCACCACTTCAGTGAAGCAGCAGAAGAGAGCAGCGCGCTGATATACAACTACAACCCTGTGCATGTGGCAAATATCTCTGCATATGAACAATCTTATTTCTTCTGAGAGACACAATATAGGAGGACATTGAGAAAGACAAAGAAAGAAAACACCTGTCAAGATATTTCAGACAAATGTACTGTAATAGACCTCATCACAGACCTCATCTCATTTTAGGAATATTGTTTTTAACTGAGAGACAATTTAAATAATACGTGTTTTATTAAATGATTTTGGATTTATTATAACACTCATTCATTATGAAGATGATTACATATTTCATTCCTTCAAAGAGAACATTGTATATATGCATGTTTTTAAATGACACATTACTAAAGATCAAAGGCACGTTATGGTTTATGTGCCAGAAGAGGGCAGTATTGTCATGTTTAAAAAAATCAGTTTTTCTCTCATGTTGTTTTCTAAAATAGTCTATAGGATTTTTTTTTTTACAACATATGAAATTTAATACAGATTTCCCATCTACAAGCCAAGTGTTATTCCTGAATAATATTCATTCTTTACTTGATTTTAACTGTGCACTAAGACCTTTATTTATCACATTTAAAACAACAGATTTACTCAAGGTACTGTACAAATCATGAAATATCAATACAACTATCATATTTTCATATCTTCAAAGGCTAAACAAATGCTTTAATAATAACTGAAAAACAAATAAATGAGCGCTGTGGCAACCAGTCAACCCCCTGTAGACCTTATCTTGGCACCACAACGTCACAGAGGCACTGGGGTGCAGTATTGTGTATTGAGGCCCTTAGGGGCCCCTCGGGATGAGGATATTGTAGAGACATGCTGGGTGGACTCTTTTTTTACTTGTGGCAGTTTAGGGGCCCCTCCAATATCTCAGTACCACCATATTGTGAAGACAAGAGGGTAGGCTCTTTTTAATACTGGGGCCCTTTGTCGGCCCTTGGGGCCCCTGTCATATCTCAGAACTAGGCGTGAGGGTGGGTTGACTAATGCCAACATACCCAAAAATCCAGCACAATGGTCATGAATGTTGCACTGAAAAAAACATTTTCTTCAGAAAGTGTAATTATTATTGGTCGTTTGTAATTACACATCGCTATTGTGTTTCTATTTCGATTACTTACATATGACATTTAATGTGTCATATGAACGTACAAAATGACAGCCAGAGGACTGTCTTGTTTATGTCTTCATATACAAGTCACAGATGACAGTGGAGAAGAAGATTGGCTCAATGTTGTGCCCATCACTCCGGCTGGGAGGGACTTTAATTCGCTCTTGTTTAGTTCTCAATGGATGCCAACAACATCAGCCACGACACGCGATCAGATGTAAAGCGAAGGACGTGTTTTGTTCACCGGACGTAAACGCAAGCTGAATATGAGTCAAATGTCGTGAATGTGAACGCATTTACTACCTGACCAGATGAAACGACTGAGATCGCTATGAAGACGAGTGAGGACTGCGTTTAGATGAATCCAGATGTGCTGCATGGCCTGACAGAGCGACAGACAGACAGAGGGCATCGTCTCTCTGTTTATAACACACATCCCTTCATAGAAAGGAACCGCACGGGTGGATTGATGCACCCTTTCCAGTGGTGCAACGGTAAGATCCTTCCTGAAATATTGTAGGATTTTATAGGCTGCTGTCTTAAAACAATAAAAGAAGATAAAAGCGTGAGGGTTGACTGGGTCCATAAACAAACACCGTGTTCATAACAATGAGATGTTGCTATATGGGTCAAAGGCTCTATGAAATGACGAAAAAGGGAAATATTTTTAAAATCTAGTTTAAAACGCACATGCCAGGTCTTAGAAATATCATATTTGTATCCACAGGGGTTTGAGACATTTTGAAAAACAATTATTACTTCAAAGAAGTTTTACTGAATGACTAAAAATGTCAAGTGGTGTAACCTTCAAATACTACTTACCTTGTTCATGTGAATAGACAATTTTTCAAATGTGCTTTTCAAGGCATTTTTTTACAACTATCATACATTTTGAGTCATGCATATCTAATAATAATAACAATGTATATTAAGTTTTCTTGGGGTTACTTCATTTGACTTTCATTAAAAGGTCAAAATATATAATATATATATTTTTTAGCAAACTTAATGACCTTGCAGTGATTGGTCTAAAGGGATCTGTTTTATGGTTTTATTGTCATGTTATAAAATGGCTTCCGTCATGTTAGTTACACCACACTGACTTTGATTTGGCAGACAAAATTAATATTAGTAAATGATGGTTCATATATGATTCATTTGTTATTATAAATGCATGAATGATGCCAACAAACAATATAATAAAATAATAACATTGCTAATAATTAAAAAACATATCATTATTTGAACTAGAAACTGAAAACTTTTTTTTTATCACTGAACAGATGTATTTAAGCATTTTTATAACTGTATTTTAATTAGTGCTGTCAAACGATTAATCGCGATTAATCGCATATTATATAATATAAATTATATGAATTTAAATGTATACATGCAAATATTTTCAAAAGATATACTGTATGTGTGTGCATTTATAGTTACAGTACACATACATATATTATGTGAACAAAAACTTTTATTTTGGATGCGATTAATCGCGATTAATCGTTCGCCGGACTAATTTTTATGCATTTTTGAATAGCTTAGAAGATACAGACAAAAGTGTCATATTATTGACCCATATGCAATATCTCTTTTCATATAATACAAAGGTTCATTTTAGTCACTCTCCAACAGTTATATACACAAACCATTTATTAAAGGAGCCTAGATTGA
The DNA here is from genome assembly GCF_001515625.1 of Sinocyclocheilus rhinocerous. Taxonomy (NCBI): domain Eukaryota; kingdom Metazoa; phylum Chordata; class Actinopteri; order Cypriniformes; family Cyprinidae; genus Sinocyclocheilus; species Sinocyclocheilus rhinocerous. Next base: position 282,411 of record NW_015636528.1, read on the forward strand.
TTGACAGCTTGTTGTCACCTCAAACGGACTTTTAATGATTTTGACATTTAAAGGGACAATCAGCTTGATAGAACGGATATCTCAATAGATTAGTAATATTTTCCCAATACAGGAAAGCTGTGGCATTCATCTGATTATACTTTTAGATCTGATACAGATCTACATCTCATTCTATCTAGATTCTTGTGATTCATTGAGAGCTGTTAAAAAATTTCGATGTTTCATATTTATAGGTCATTCCATATTTGTCTTGAAAGCGCTTCACGGATGAGAGCCCTCTATAATCTCGTGGGCTTGTTAATATTTCATGTTAAACTCTGAAATGCACATTTTAGACCTGCTTTATGTAAAAAAGCCGCCATTTTATTATACAGTCAGACGTGACCAATACAATCTTGTATCCTTTTGTGTTCCACAGAAGAAAGAAAGAAGATAAATAATGACAGAATTGTAATTTCTGAGTGAATACTTATTTTAATGGCAATTAAACATTGAAGGTAAAAAATGTGTACTTACTTGATAACAATTATCAATAATGTATTAATGGATTTAGATTCATTGAATATGTGTCTATGTTGCTGCATCTTTTTGATATCAGACAGAGAACAGGAAGCGCCCATCTTTTTCACACCGGCATCATCGTCTCTATATAGGTCAGCAGCTTTGCAAAGAGCTCTGCTGGCAAATGTGTGGTTTGTTTAAGGGTCTGGTTTGCCAACACAGAAAGCACAGTTCAAATCCCAAGAAGGGGTGACTCAACCCTGCTTTATCAGTGAGAGACTCCTCACCATGAGGTTGCTCCTGCGGGACGGCCTCCGCAAATGGCTTTCTGTTACTGAAGCAAATGTGTCTGTTAAATGGCAAGCATCTCTAGTGACCTAGTTTGTACATTTATACGCCTCCTTGTGTATGTCTCTTCCAAACACCCCCTCATCTCACCTCCTGCTTGATTTTATGTTGTATCGCGAACAGTACAACCTCTTGTGAAAAAGAAGGGCGCTTAATTGTATCGAATGTGCACTTGTAGTATACTTCAAAGTTTATATATATTTAAATAAATGGCATCTTAATAGTACTTAAAGAGAATATACTGTCAAGACTATGAAGTATACTTTTTAATAATACCAGATAACTTATTTTGTTGTGCCAACTAACATGCTAAATCACATGTAAAGTACTTAATTATAATTTCAACTGTGTTGAGTTATCTGATACTACCTTTAAAGTTAATTTATTTTAAATGTGCTACATTGTAACACCATCATTACAAATGTGTAATTGCAAATATATTGAAATACCTGCCAGTATTTGGTAATATTTACACGTTAAACAGAAGAATTGGAATGGGGAGAAGCCTCCTATTTGAAATCAGTTGTCAATAATATATTCAAAAGACTTTACTGAGGTTCTTGAGGCCATTATCAGTTGTTTTGTCAGCAGGGAGTGTGAGAATGAAGTGGACAGACTGAGACTCCAGCAGTGCTCTGCTATCGATTTCCCTGCTAGGAAGCACGACTCTACTTGAGGCAGACGAGTCTCACTTTCAGCAGAAATTATGTTAAAGGACAATGTTATTGATTTCCGTTGGTCCAGGTAACTTGTGAAGAGCTGACAGAGACAGCAGAAATGAAAGAGCCGGTGTTTATGTTTTTATTTGTTGAATCTTAAGTGCCATCCAAATGTGTTTCTGCGATTATATTCTCAGGAAACGATACCGTAATGTGGGTTTACCAGCGCTTGATTCGGAAGCTTTCACACCAGTGTCTTGCACAGATCAATTTGTTTTGGGATTATAAAAATGTACAAAAAATATTATGTATGTTTTTAGAAAAATATTAAGCAGCACAACTGTTTTCAACATTTATAATAAGAGATTATATTTATGATTATTATTATTGCCGTGAGCAGCAAATCAGCATATTAGAATGATTTCTGAAGGATCATGTGACACTGAAGACTGGAGTAATGATGCTGGAAATACAGCTTTAACATCAGAAATAAATTACATCTTAAAATATATTCAAATAGAAATTGGTTAAATTAAATTGTATTTCACAATATTATTTTTTACTGCATTTTTATCAATTAATTGCAGCCTTGGTGAGCAAAAGAAACTTCATTAAAAAAACATTATAAAATCTTGCCGACCCAAAGAGTAACATACAATATCAACATATTGGAACATAAACTGTGTTTCACTTATATTTCATAATTGTTGGCGTTTGATGATAAACAAAACAAAAAAAGTACAATTCATGAAGATTTGTATCTTTATGCACATGCATAAAAGGATTACTTTTAAAATGTTATCTTTTTTCTAATAATATCTTTTTATATTTTTCTATATTTGATATCAGAAAGCTCAAGCTGCATTTAAATGGGAAAATGTTCCAGCAGAACAGGGTTGAATGTGCAAGGACAAAGACAAAATCTGCATTAACATAGAGCTTGTTAGAAAAATCAACAATGTTGTAAACATGCAATAAATGTTTCATTTGATTCCTTTTTGTATTACACACTAAACTGGTAAATCTATTAAATAATATGGTTTGTGCTGTGAATTATATACACATCTAGAGTAAACAGTTGGGTCATGGAGAAACACATTGGGCACAAAATGGCAAATTATTTCCTCAGTATGGTTTATGAAAATAATAAACATCAGACTAGCTTTTAAAACATTGTGTTTAAGATATTTTCTTTATAATCTGATGAAATGTCCTCCATTTCTTGATTGTTTTGTACAAGCAGCCAACAAATGCCTGTGAGCATAATGAAGGTCTACAATTTATAAACCACAGGCACCTATTCATTAATAGCAGAGCGGTTTAGGCACTTCTGCTCCTGAACAATGTGAACACAGCAAGTGGGGAAGTTATACAGGCACTCGTCCAATCACAGATCACAGATGTGTTACTAAAGAATGCAATGTCCCGCTGTGTGTTTGGACTGCAGAACAGGCCTATCATAATGGTGTGGCAATGCTTGGTGGAATTTCCTTTCAGCCAGCTGCTCAAAATCAGTGATTATTCCAGAGTTACTGAGGGAAATTAGACTCAATCAGCATTCTAATTGCACTTTAAGTGTAGCAGCGACCCACGGGACCTCTTGATAAATGGGAAGGTGGAGAGCTTTGAATCTTTCATCAGGTCCAATATCTGTTTTCCTTGCTTTTCTTTTAAAGTCACAGTAATAGAGATTTTCCAGTGCGAATTAGATATAATGCTATACATATGATATTGAAAATCAACACTTTGATATTGTACACACTACCATTGTACAATATCATTTATTTTAACAAAAACAGTAAAAAGAGTAATATAGTGAAATATTAAAATAACTGTTTTCTATTTGAATATATTGTAAAATGTAATTTATTTCTGTCATGCAAAGCTGAATTTTCAGCATAATTACTCATCTTTAGTGTTACATGATCATTCTCATATGTGACCCTGGACCACAAAACCAGTCATAAGGGTCAATTTTCTGAAATTGAGATTTATACATAATCTGAAAGCTGAATAAACGATTCTGCTGCTACATATTTTTGTTGAAATGTACTGTATATATAATATTTTTTGTATGTTTGACCCCATTTGTAATGCCTGTTCAAAAATGTATTATGTTAACGTAATATCTTTTAAATAATCAATAGCGTTTTTAGTTATTCTTGAGTGGTAGCAAAGCTAGCAGACTCACTGGCTATAGCTACTGATGGTAGGCTATACTAAGCTACAAAGCTAACTGGCTATATCGCTATACTAAGAAAACAAGCTTTGTTAGGTATCATTATGGTACGCTAGCAGGCTAATCAACTAGTGCTATGCAAAACTAGTCGCTAAACCAGTTGGTAACACTTTAGTAAAGGGACCAATTCTCACTATTAACTAGTTGCTTATTAGCATGCCTACTGTTTATTAGTACTTATAAAACACATATTCTGCATGACCATATACATCCTTAATCCTCAATACCTAAACTTAACAACTACCTTACTAACTATTAATAATTAGGGGTTTATTGAGGCAAAAGTCATAGTTAATGGTTTGTTAATAGCGAGAATTGTACCTTAAAATAAAGTGTGACCAACCAGTTGTGAGGTAACTGAAAAAAAACAGAACAACATTCATAGCTTCCATATGTAATATACAGTCATGGCCAAAAGTTTTGGGAGTGGCATACATTTTGTGTTGTGCAAAGTTTGCTGCTTAAGCTGTTGTGGTGTTCGTTCACATTGTTTCTAGATTATTGTGTAGAGTGATCAGATGCATTTTAAATAATTGCTAAAAAGCTTCAATGGCCAAAAAATGAACTTTTCACACAAAAAAAAACAATTTAACTGTTTTTTGATCCTGACACAAAATGACCAGCTAGCATTAATTGACTAATCAATGAGTCCTGTGTTGTGCCAACAGTGAAGCATCCTGAGACCATCCACGCTTTTCCACTATTGGGCCAAACGGTTCTCTTTGCTTAACCGTTCCATTCCATGCCGATCCGTGCCAGTCAGCACGGATACGGTTTCATTTTCCACTGTAGTGCCGGAGCTCTTTGGAATGTAATACAAATGCTCAGTCGTTGCCTTGGTAACGCAAATTTAATATAAACAGCGATATGGACGATGATCAGATATTTCTGCTTTTGGGACTCCTTTTTTATTTTATATTTACTTCGTTAAATAACAGAAAAAAGGACAACTCTTGACGCGAAAAATAAAATAAACGGAATAAGCGCAATAACCGCAAATGTTTCCTCCACAGACCAAACTGTCTCAGACATTTTTTCTTTTTTTATATTGAACGTAGCGTAGCTGTTTACATTGCTGTTTGATCAAATAGCATGCTTCTGCTTAGCCAGCTATAGAGAAACTGGTAGCCAGGCAACAGAGTGGCGACGTCACACACACGCACTCTACCAGCATGGCTCAGCACGGTTGTCTAACCGTGCCGAGAACGGTTTGTAATCATGCCGCACCGTACCAGGCTCACGTGGAAATACAACTGGAACCATACCTGACAGTTCTTAGAACCGTTCGGCCCGATAGTGGAAAAGCGGCTCATGTGTGGGGTTGCTTTTCAACCAAGGGAGTGGGCTCTCTCATAATTCTGCCCAAAAACACTGCTGTTATTAAAGAATGGTATCAAAACGTCCCGCAAGAACGACTTCTTCCAACGATCCATGAGCAATTTGGTGATGATCCTTTCAACATACCATAGAAACATGTGGGAAAAAATCTACAAATACTGAAGCAGCAAACTTTGCAAAACACAAAATTTATGTCACTGCCAAAACTTTTGGCCATGACTGTAGGCTTTAAAAACATTAATTTTCATATTTATACAGTTATTAAAACCCATAACAAAAGCGATTTACACTCACTGGCCACTTTACTCATTAACGCAAATATCTATACAGCCAATCAACATGACAGCAAATCAATGCATTTAGGCATGTAGATGTGGTCAAGATGATCTGCTAAAGTTCAAACCAAGCATCAGAATGGAGATGAAAGGTGATTTAAGTGACTTTGAACGTGGCATGGTTGTAGATGCCAGATCTGCTGATCTGCTGGGATTTTCACACATGTCCATCTCTAGGGTTTATAGAGAATGGACTGAAAAAGAGAAAATATCCAGCGAGCGGCAGTTCTGTGGGTGAAAATACCTTGTTGACGCCAGAGGTCAGAGGAGAATGGCCAGATAGAAAGGCAAGAGTAACTCAAATAAATACTCAATACAACCATGGTGTGTAGAAGAGCATCTCTGAATTCACAACATCTCAAACCTTGAGGCAGATGGGCTACAGCAGCAGAAGACACAACAGGTGCCACTGCTGTCAGCTAAGAACAGGAAACTGCAGCTACAGTTCACACAGGATCACCAAAATACAACAGAAGATTGGAAAAAGTTTGCCTGCGACATTTGGATGGTATAGGGTCAGAATTTGGTGTTCCACTGGCGATTGTCTGCGGATCCCAGCTGCGAATCTGGCCGCTGTTCAAAATCCTGCCGCGCCACAGAGCGCCACTCACATAGTTTTCCATTAAATGACATTATATCTGTCCCAAATTCTTTTTTAATGTAGATAATGACTTCACCCTTGGCTGGAAGATTGTGTATTGCGCATTTTTCAGCGAAGCGTTTGCCTTTCTGTGGCTCTAATAAAGTCTGTGCTTCATATAAGTCTAGACTACAACAGATCGCATGCTCTCATTCCATTTGCTCTGTTTTTTCTGTCACCGAACTTTAAACTCATTGACACCACTTGCTCATTCTTCAAATTAACTTTGAACTGTTTGGAGCATAGATTAAAGGTTTTGGACTGGCATCTTAGACTGGATGCGACGCGTCCCGTGTCCGACTGCCTTTCAGAAATGCAACAAGAAGACAGTGAAAGTGACTGATATCACCAAAATAAAACAGCTACATTTAGGCCAAATGAAAATCCTCATAACAAATGCATCATCACACAATCGGTCTGAGCACAAAACCAACAAATGTAATGTGTGTTTAATGTACGCCAGCACATCATGACAGCGCTCACAGCAAAACAAATTAGCGATAGATATTTCATGACAAACAAGCATGATTTATATTGGCACAGCAGCCCAGTAAATGTCCTCACTTACGTTATTTGCGGCTTCCATCATGACATGAATAATAGCTAATTCACAAGTTCACACTTACATATAATAAACAGAGAAAAGGTTATGCGTATTTGGCATGCTGTCCGAGGGGAGGGCTCCGAACTCAGAATTTTGGCCCGAACCCAGAGTAGCCCCCCCGTCCGCCCAGGTTAGGATAGGAATAGTTGTAAGTGCGGAGATGGGGTGGTGGAGGGATGCTGGAGGTTAGTCTGCTGTGTATATATATGCACCTCTTATCTTGTTATTTGGGTTGATTATGGATTGTGCTCCTCTTGTGTTAATTAGGTTAATTATCTAAACGTGCTCCTCCCGAACTTTTTAAATAAATCATCATTTAGTTTATCAGCGTATATATATTTTTTTTCCAGAGATCCCCACAGCGGACAGAACATAGCGGAAATATGTGATTGGTCAGTTTTTCTGTCATTTGAAATTACGCTCCCACTGATTTACTATTGCTTGGCCCTCTGTAGGCATGGCAACACTCCCAGCTCATCTTTCACCTTAAGTAGGTTGAATGTTTTCTTTACAAATCTTTGTTTTGTACTTCTAATTCGTGACTGGTGTTTTGTTTTGCTCTCTCGTCGAACTATCCCTTTAAGGCAGTTTTGAAACCAAAATGGATTTGATGTGTATGTGTTGAGAAACAGTCATGGAAGTAAACTCTCTTTAAGTACACTTAAGTAGACTTTTATATTTTTTTTTTCCAGAGATCCCCACAGCGGACAGAACATAGCGGAAATATGTGATTGGTCAGTTTTTCTGTCATTTGAAATTACGCTCCCACTGATTTACTATTGCTTGGCCCTCTGTAGGCATGGCAACACTCCCAGCTCATCTTTCACCTTAAGTAGGTTGAATGTTTTCTTTACAAATCTTTGTTTTGTACTTCTAATTCGTGACTGGTGTTTTGTTTTGCTCTCTCGTCGAACTATCCCTTTAAGGCAGTTTTGAAACCAAAATGGATTTGATGTGTATGTGTTGAGAAACAGTCATGGAAGTAAACTCTCTTTAAGTACACTTAAGTAGACTTTTATTTCAGATATATTAATTGCAAGTTAAAAAAATATATACTGTATATATATATATATTTTTTTTTTAAAGACTCAAAGTACACTAAAAGTGTACATTCAGTAGTTACCCTTACCAAAAATAAGTATAGGCTACTTCAAGTTTATTTTATTAAGTATACTTAAGTAAAGTTCAAGTATATTTTTAAGTATACTTTATGTAGTAAGTATACAAATATCAGTGTACTAGTAGTATACTTGTAAGTGTACTATTTCAATACTCCTTGGGACTAAATTGGCCCACTTTCTAGTATATAAAAGTATACTTTTAAGTATACTTTAAGTATAACAGTAGTAAACTAGTTTACAACAATATTTTTAGCTTGTACTGCAACTATACTAAAAGTGAACTTATAGGTATACTGATAGTTTACTAATTAAATACTTGTAGTAGCATTTTAGTACACTTTGAAGTATAGTCTCAGTAAACTACTAGTTTAGTAGTTTTATACTGCAAGTATACTCGTAAGTTTTCTTTAAGTGAACTTTACATCATACTTTAAGTATACTACTATGTCCCTATTTAGGTATTAATTTGTATATATTTTGTTACATGAATATCTGAACATACAAAACATCAAAAGAACAGGGTATCTGCTTGTAAACAAAAACATTTTATTCTAGCTTCATGCATTCTTTTTTTAAACACTTGAATGTGGATAAGTTTCATAAATAAAAAATAAAGAAATAAACAACATTTTGAACAAACAGCTGAAAAAAGACTATGAATTGGATTCAGAACGATAATCAAAATGTAGATGGAGTCAATCAACACCCCAAAGCTTGACAGTCATTACCTCTTCATGGGTCGTCATTTTATTCCATAACGTTACACAATTTTGATGCTGTTTTATGTCTGATGATCATGTTAGAATACACCTGGAAGTATGTTGTTTCGGTTTCTTCTTCACTTGTGTTTTTTTTGGAAATTCTGTACAGAAGATTTGTAATAGCGCCCCCTACAGTATAACAATGAAAATATGGATTCTCGGTCCACAAGTATAGCTCAAATATATTTAGACTTTTTCTAAGTATAAGTCAAGTATACGTAAATGTCATTTTAAGTATATTTCTGAGAAGTACATAAAAAGTAGACTGAAAGTATACGTTCCTATTTTTTTGTTTAAAAGACGTATACTAATAGCACACTTGAATAAACTTCTTTTTTGTAAGGGTAAACACAAGGGATGGTCCAAAGGGTCACTGGATTCTGCAGAGTGAATTGTTCACGATTCTGGAACCAAATTCTAATGATGTAATGATTGTTAGCAGTCAGTTCACACACCTGCGTTTCCTCTTACAGAGAATCTAGACATACGACTGAGTGAAAGCCCTTAATGTTTCCTGTTTATACGCAATGAAAGGTGGACTCAAGTCTGAAACACTGTTAGATTAGTCATCAAGCCTGTCATCAGAGGAGAGGAGAGCTATATTTGTGCTCTGATTAGTTCTGCTTGAATGATGTGTTGTTTTCATGTTGTATGTGTTACTGATGAGATTTCACTGCCTGTATAGGGTGCTTCTGCGGTTTGGAACTGATCTACTCCAATAAGACCTGCACTATGGCATCCGTCACCTTTCAGGACCTTCCTCTCAATATCTATATGGTGATCTTCGGCACAGGCATCTTCGTCTTCGTACTCAGCCTCATATTCTGCTGCTATTTTATAAGGTGAGTCTGATCTCACGCACACACGACACACAGGTGTTGACCTGCACACGAGCATATGTATCGTATGTGATCATTGATTAGCTGAAGACGGGCCGGCGGTGAAAGTCAACAGGAAATTGCTGTGTTGTTGATGGCACACACGCAGACGTCAGCAGGACGCTTCATGTCACCAACACTGTTATTAATGGAACTATTGTATTACAGGCCAATACAAACCACCTCAAATATCCTGCCCTTTTCTTTTCCTTTCTTTCTTTCTTTTTCTTTCTTTCTTTCTGTCTTTCTTCCCTGTCTTTTTCTTTTCTTTCCTTATCTATACTTTTTTCTTTTATTTTTCTTTCTTTCTTTCTTTCTTTCTTTCTTCCCTGTCTTTTTCTTTTCTTTCCTTATCTGTATTTTTTTCTTTTATTTTCCTTTCCTTTCTTTTTTTATACATATTTGTCTTTTGTATTTTCTTTTCTTTCCCTATCTATCCCAAATATCGCACATTTATTTTTCTTTCTTTCTTTCTTTCTTCCCTGTCTTTTTCTTTTCTTTCCTTATCTGTATTTTTTTCTTTTCTTTTCTTTCTTTATTTCTTTCTTTCTTTCTTCCCTGTCTTTTTCTTTTCTTTCCTTATCTGTATTTTTTTCTTTTCTTTTCTTTCTTTATTTCTTTCTTTCTTTCTTCCCTGTCTTTTTCTTTTCTTTCCTTATCTGTATTTTTTTCTTTTCTTTTCTTTCTTTCTTTCTTTCTTTCTCTATTTCTTCTTTCCTAATCTATCCAACCTTATTTTCTTTTTCTTTCTTTCTTTCTTCCCTGTCTTTTTCTTTTCTTTCCTTATCTGTATTTTTTTCTTTTCTTTCTTTCTTTCTTTCTTTC
>NW_015636528.1:292669-307682 GCF_001515625.1 Sinocyclocheilus rhinocerous
CTTCCTTCCTTCCTTTTCTCCTTGTCCATCTATTTCTTCTTTCCTAATCTATCCAACCTTCTTTTCTTTTCTTTCTCCTTGTCTATTTCTTTTCTATCTGTTTCTTAACTTTCCTCATATATCCTGCTTTCTTTTCTTTTCTCTTTTTCCTGTCTTTGATCTATGTCTTTTGTCTTTTGATCTATGGCGTGAGCAGCACACACTGCCGTGCAAATCAGTGATTCTCCAGTAAAATTTAACTCCGGGTTTCAATCCCAGCTCTGAAAATGACTCACGCCTGCATGTGTCACCATGATTCATTTTGTTGTGTCCATGTTACAGATTCAGCCTCACTAAGTTTGATTTTATCCTGAATCCCTCTCCTAACATAGAGAGAGACCACCGCTCACATCAGTCCATTACAGACATCATTAACATTAAGTCAGTCCTATTAGGGGGAGGAAGTGAAATGTATAATGAAAGCCAATTGTCACTATTCGTGTTTATTTACAGTACAAGGAGCAAAAAGTAAATGTACTGTATGCTAGAGGGATCATTTTGATTTGTGACTCAACTTGTAACAATGCTGAAAATTGAGTGAATTGTATAAACTGTTGTGCATTTCTCATCATTTTTCATTAACTGTATGCTTTATATTTTCTTTTGTCATCAATAGTAAATTGAGACATCAAGCCCAAAGTGAACGCTTTGGATACAGAGAGGTAAGAGAGAGTGAGCAGATATGCATTAAAGAGGTCTTCTCTTACATTTTTATCATTTAGTTTTTTCTAAGTATAATGTTAATCAAGGCTAATTGTACTAACTGTTAGCATATGGGCAATGCAGGTCATTTTAAAAGGAGATCCAAAGAAGCTGAATCTTCATGGGGTAAGAAACTGCCCTGTCTACATTCCCAATACTAGGGCTTCCATTGTCCTGGAAAACCTGGAAATATCAGGAATTCCCAGAATATTCTGGAGCAGTCATAGAATATATGCTCACCAAGTCTGCATTTATTAGATTAAAAATACAGTAAAAATAGCGATACTGTAAAATATTTTCTATTGTAATACATTTTAAAATGTAATTTATTCTTGTAATGCAAAGCTGAATTTTCAGATGTCACATGATCCTTCTAATATGCTGATTTGGTGCTTAAGAAACATTTATTATTATTTAACAACAGTGAAAACAACTGCTTCATATTTGTGGAAATCGTCGAATTATAAATATACATCACATTTTAAAATATATTAAAATAGAAAACATATTTTTAATTGTTAACAATATTTCACAATATTAAATTTTTACTGCATGTATTTTTGATCAAATAAATGTAGCCTTGGTGAACATAAGCCACTTTCTTTTAAAAACAATAAAAAAAAAAATCTTAATTATTCCAAACTTTTGAATGTGTGTGCACTATAAAAAATGAAGTAATGTCACAATGTTATAAATAATATATGGTCACACTTTAGTTCGGGGACCAGTTCTCACTATTAACTAACTAAGAACTATGGCTTTTGCCTCAATAAACTCTTAATTTGCTGCTTATTAATATACAGTAGTTGTTAAGTTTAGTTATGGGAAGGGATCTAAAATATGGTTGTGCAGAATACAGCATTGACATGTGCTTTATAAGTACTAATAAACAGCCAATATGCTAGTAAAATGCATGCTAATAAGCAGCTAGTTAAGAATTGGTCCCCCAAACTAAAGTGTTACCAAATAGGTAATCCCTGCAGAAGCATCCAGTGAATCTTTCTGAACCCCATGATCAAATCATGGTTTTTTACTGTGCTGTTAAAAGCTTTCAAGAGTTACTTTATTTCCACCCATGTCTTTCCACTCTTTTTTTTCACTTTGTCTCATTTTTATTTGTGTCTCCACACCCCTGTGGTGCGTGACGTCCCTCCACAGCAGACATGTGCCGTGTGCTTGGAGGACTTTAAGGTGAAAGATGAGCTGGGAGTGTTGCCATGCCAACATGCCTTTCACAGGAGGTGAGTAATAAGCTGGAGTCTAACAGCTGGTGTTCATAAAGCAGCAGCAGCAGCAGCAGCATCCTGCTATTGTTAGCAGCTCTGCAGGCTGATCCTAGATACTTCATGTTTACACACACTGGTCTCTTTCTCTTTAACATTCTCGGTTTCCCTATTTAGATCATTCCAGGTTATATGCATCGAAAATCAAAAATGCTCTTTTTTAACTATTTGTAATGCAATATTTGTGATATATGCTCCTTGGCAAATTTGATTTCCCAAATATGTAGCCATTAATAGAGATGTGTTTTGCCCCCATAATGTGAAGCGGTGAAGTAAACTACACTCTATCAGACCCTTTGTGAAACAGAAGTACACTTTAGTTTAGTACTTTTAAAAATAAAACTTATTATCGAAATAATATACTTTAAAAGAATATACTTAAGTCCGAACTGCATGTTTTCGGCCACATTATTTTGAATTAAATGAAAATTGACTAGAATTTTAAATGTATTTTAAATGCAATAAGTTGAACTTAAGAGTGGTTTCTGAACCATTTGAATACAATGTAATTTCATAATTTTATTGTCTTTGAAATATGGTTACACTGTACTGCTGAATATACTGACAAACATTTATAGTAAAGTAAAATACACTTTAAAACCATAATTCACACAAAAATAAAAATAAAATGCTCAAAAAGTACTCACCCTCAGGCCATCCAGGATGTAGATGGGGTTGTTTCTGTACGGGAACAGATTTGGAGAAATATCACTTGCTCACCAATGGATCCTCTGCAGTGAATGGGTGCCGTCAGAATGAGAGTCCAAACAGCTTATAAAAACATCACAATAATCCACAAGTAATCCACACCACTCCAGTCCATCAGTTAATGTCTTGTGAAGCAAAAAGATGCGTGTTCAAAAGAAACAAATCCATCATTAAGACATTTTTAACTATAAACCATAGCTTCCAGCTAAAATACCTAAAGTCCCTAATCCATAATATTTCTATCTCTAGAGAAAAAGTCACCTCGTCTGAATCAGGAGAGAAATATGCACAGATCAAGCATCGTTTACAAGTGAAAACAGTTCAAAACAAATATGCGGGTAGATTTTTTCACTTTTTTATTGTATTAGCTATTATTGATCATGGACTTGTATCTTGGCGATTTGTTGATGGATGGATTTGTTTCTTACAAACACATTTCATTCACAAGACATTAACTGATGGACTGGAGTTGAGTGGCATTATTGTGATGTTTTTATCAGCTGTTTGGACTCTCATTCTGACGGCACCCATTCACTGCAGAGCATCCATTGGTAAAACTAAGTGATGGGATGCTCCATTTCTCTATATCTTTAAAGTCACACTTGTAATGTGTAATCTGACATCATTTCAACACAGAACGTGTGTTTGCAGGTGTGTGGTGAAGTGGCTGGAGGTGCGCTGCGTCTGCCCCATGTGTAATAAACCCCTGGCAGGATCCTCCGAGCAGCACCAGAGCATAGGCACACTGCTGGATGAGCTGGTGTAGGGACAAGACCGACATCAGTCTTCAAAAACTCTCTCTGGAGTCTCTTTTTTTTACAGACATGAACAGACCTGACTGTGACTCTCAATGTATTGTGAGACTGAACCTCACAGATGAGGTCAAGAGGCATGTTTTCTCGATAAAACATTAAGGGAGACCGTAGATTCTTGATTGAAGAAACCTCTAGGCTAAGGCTTTGTATCTTTTGAGTAAAAAAGCCTTTAATTTAACAGCAAATGCTAACTGAGCTGTTCAGTCATAATGCCGGTTTGTATGCTAACCCAGAAGGCTAATTCACCTCCGGTTCCCTCAGGAATTCATAAGGGGTTTTTAATTGAGCGGGTTTTGATTTCTGAGTAAAACAAGGCCTGTGGGAAACACTATTTGAAGATTTATGAAGAATTTAAATTGGGAAACCCTTGAGTGCTTTATAAACTCAAGCTGCTACATGCTGTACAGTAAGAACTACAACTACCACAAGAATGTGTGTTTACACACTTGATGAAACAAACAACCATTGTAGTCTTTATGTAGTGACTTTTTAAAGCACAAAAAAGTTTTAAATTCTCATTTGAGGTATGAATATGTGTAATTTGTGTTGTACAACAAAATGTGCCAGAATTAAATGTAAACAGACCACTAAAAACACAACTGAAACTCCTGTGAGAAACCCTCTGGGTTTTAGGACTACAAACTAAATATCTGTATTGTAAATGCTCTACATCAGACCAGATGAGGAGAAAACAGGATTTACATAATTTCAGCACTGAACACTGGACCGCAAGTGACAACAGCACAGTGCACTGGGCCCAAAGAACTTTATCACAGTGTGTGTGTGTGTGTTTGTGTGTGTGTGTGAGTGTGTGTGTGAGTGTGTGTGTGTGTGTGTAGGTGTTTGTGTGTGTGTGTGTGTGTGTGTGAGTGTGTGTGCGTGTGTGTGTGTGTGTGTTTGTGTGTGTGAGTGTGTGTGTGAGTGAGTGTGTTTTACAGTCATCAGTAGTAGTGTTGGATGTCTCGTTCATTCTAGATTATGTGTGCACAAATCATCGACTGTTTTAAGAGATTTTAAGCAAACACTACCACAGTTCCCGGAGTCCCGGAAACAGTAATGGGCTGCCAGTGAAAACACAAGTGGCTTTCTTTTTGTATTTCAAGTTTTTGTGTTTGTTCACTGTAATCTGGTTGCCGTTGTTACTACCTGCAGTGTTTTAGTCAATGTTTTCACACCGAAAAAAAAAAAAAAACATTTGACAGTATTTTTCTGTGCAGCTTCTGTTTCATTTTCTATTATGTGTGTGTGTAGCTGTCTTTTATATGACCTTTTAGCTAAGTGAAATATTTTAAGCACTTCATAATTTTCAATTTTAAAAGTAGTCATGCATTTATTTATCATTTTACTTTTCCTTGAGCCAACCTAAAGGAATATTTCACCCAAAAGTGAACATCTGCTGACAGTTTACTCATCCTCAGGACATCCAAGATGTAGATGAGTTTGTTTTTCATCAGAACAGATTCAGAGAAATGCTGCATTACATCACTTGCTCACCAATGGTTCCACTGCAGTGAATGGGTGCCGTCAGAATGAGAGCATTCTCTTATAATTTCACCACATATATTGTAAAACAAACGCAATTATTTGTATGACCTCCAATAATATTAGGCTGCAAACATTAATATGTGAGAAAGAAGCCTATTTTGATGAAAAGACAGGGTGAGGTACTAAGTTCAATACTAGCTAAACTTACAAGACCCAAGTGGAACAATTATAGTACAGATTTCATTACGTTAAACTTAATTATATGCAGTGTAAAGTTTTATTCAGGTCAGTGAAGATGCAGCTGGCTTCATAAGTGAGTAAGCTTCAGATAATTGTACTCCAGATGCATATAATTAATATTACTGGACTATTAACGAATTACAGTAGTCAACATTTGAAGTGGATCAAAAAAGTTCATCAAAGTTGTCCATAAGACAAGAACGCATTTTGGTTTTAGGTTTTAGGACAACTTTGATGAAAGATTGTGATCCACTTCAAATGTTGACTAGTGGAGTAATACAGCAAAAAATAAGCATACAGTCAACCAAGTAATTCATCAGTCAACTTTCTTTTCATCTTGCTTTCTGTTTTCCTTTTTTTTATTATTAAAATGGCATGCAGGAAAATATTACACTCCACCTAAACTAGATGAACAGACCAAGACCCTAAGAAAAGTCTGTAAAAATATGGCCCAATGTACTGTGTTAATAGGAAGGAATTTTTCTTAGTGTAAAATCTGAACCAAATTGAAAAGGAAAATGACACTAACTTTGCAACACTGACACTGTTAAACTGAAGTGTATTAACCCTGAACTAAATTGAGCTGAATAATGACACTTATCTCCTGTAGAGCTGCATATAGCTGAAATTGAATTTGTTTAATAATGAATGAATTTCACTAAATAAATTATTTTCCTGCTCATTATTGTGAAGCTGCTTTGACATTATCTGTATTGTGAAAAGCACTATATAAATAAATATGACTTGACTTAAACAACCAAGAGGAAAGAAAACCAGCCATCAAGAAATAACAATGTTAAACTTAATACAGTAATCAGAGAAATGTTTGATTTGTCCCCAACCAAGACCTTTTTACTTATAAAACATATCAAATGTACATTCAAGGAAAATTAAACAAAGATTTTTTACATACAAAATAAAATTTGCTGCAGATGTACTCACCCTCAGGCCATCCAAGATGTAGATGAGTTAGTTTTTTCATGGGAACTGACAGTATTTTTCTGTGCAGCTTCTGTTTCATTTTCTATTATGTGTGTGTGTAGCTGTCTTTTATATGACCTTTTAGCTAAGTGAAATATTTTAAGCACTTCATAATTTTCAATTTTAAAAGTAGTCATGCATTTATTTATCATTTTACTTTTCCTTGAGCCAACCTAAAGGAATATTTCACCCAAAAGTGAACATCTGCTGACAGTTTACTCATCCTCAGGACATCCAAGATGTAGATGAGTTTGTTTTTCATCAGAACAGATTCAGAGAAATGCTGCATTACATCACTTGCTCACCAATGGTTCCACTGCAGTGAATGGGTGCCGTCAGAATGAGAGCATTCTCTTATAATTTCACCACATATATTGTAAAACAAACGCAATTATTTGTATGACCTCCAATAATATTAGGCTGCAAACATTAATATGTGAGAAAGAAGCCTATTTTGATGAAAAGACAGGGTGAGGTACTAAGTTCAATACTAGCTAAACTTACAAGACCCAAGTGGAACAATTATAGTACAGATTTCATTACGTTAAACTTAATTATATGCAGTGTAAAGTTTTATTCAGGTCAGTGAAGATGCAGCTGGCTTCATAAGTGAGTAAGCTTCAGATAATTGTACTCCAGATGCATATAATTAATATTACTGGACTATTAACGAATTACAGTAGTCAACATTTGAAGTGGATCAAAAAAGTTCATCAAAGTTGTCCATAAGACAAGAACGCATTTTGGTTTTAGGTTTTAGGACAACTTTGATGAAAGATTGTGATCCACTTCAAATGTTGACTAGTGGAGTAATACAGCAAAAAATAAGCATACAGTCAACCAAGTAATTCATCAGTCAACTTTCTTTTCATCTTGCTTTCTGTTTTCCTTTTTTTTATTATTAAAATGGCATGCAGGAAAATATTACACTCCACCTAAACTAGATGAACAGACCAAGACCCTAAGAAAAGTCTGTAAAAATATGGCCCAATGTACTGTGTTAATAGGAAGGAATTTTTCTTAGTGTAAAATCTGAACCAAATTGAAAAGGAAAATGACACTAACTTTGCAACACTGACACTGTTAAACTGAAGTGTATTAACCCTGAACTAAATTGAGCTGAATAATGACACTTATCTCCTGTAGAGCTGCATATAGCTGAAATTGAATTTGTTTAATAATGAATGAATTTCACTAAATAAATTATTTTCCTGCTCATTATTGTGAAGCTGCTTTGACATTATCTGTATTGTGAAAAGCACTATATAAATAAATATGACTTGACTTAAACAACCAAGAGGAAAGAAAACCAGCCATCAAGAAATAACAATGTTAAACTTAATACAGTAATCAGAGAAATGTTTGATTTGTCCCCAACCAAGACCTTTTTACTTATAAAACATATCAAATGTACATTCAAGGAAAGTTAAACAAAGATTTTTTACATACAAAATAAAATTTGCTGCAGATGTACTCACCCTCAGGCCATCCAAGATGTAGATGAGTTAGTTTTTTCATGGGAACATATTTGGAGAAATTGAGCATTAAATTATCTGTTCACCAATGGATGCTCTGCAGTGAATGGGTGCCGTCAGAATGAGAGTCCAAACAACAGATAAAAAACATCACGATAATCCACAAGTAATCAATACGACTCCAGTCCATCTGTTAACATCTTATGAAGTGAAAAGCTGTGTGTTTGTAAGAAACAAATCCATTTTTTAAGCATTTTAACTTTAAAACATAGTTTCAGGATAAAAATATGAGTGCTCTATCCATAATTTTGCTTTCTCCAGTGGAAAAAAAGTTGTCTTGTCTGAATCAGGAGATAAATATGCACAGATCAAGCACCGTTTACAAGTGAAAACAGTTCTGAACAAATATGTGGGAGGATTTTGACGTGAGAGAACAACAGAGGATGGACTTTTTCACTAGAGGCAGTGATAATGCATTATGGACTACTATTTTGGCCAGAAGCGATGCTTTAAAGTTAAAACACTTAAATTATGAATTTGTTTCTTGAAAAACAGATGGACTGGAGTGTTGTGGATTACTTGTGGATTATTGTGATGTTTTTATCAGCTGTTTGGACTTTCATTCTGACGGCACCCATTCACTGCAGAGCATCCACTGGTGAACAAGTGATATAATGTTAAATTTCTCCAAATCTGTTCTGATGAAGAAACAATCTCACCTACATCCATTTTTGGGTGAACCATTCATTTAAGACCAAGAGCAGGGATATTCCACTTTGCATTTTGACCTAAGAACTTATGACTTGTTTAAAATTATGTTTAAATGTTTAAAATTATGTTTAAATTAAAACAGTAGATATGAAAAACCCAAACTCACAAGTAACTTCCACTTCTTTTAAATATAGACCTTCGTTTGTATGCCTTTCTAGGTTTTACCTAAGCATGTCCAAGTTTGACATTACAGATGCATTCAACGAGATCACAGTTAAACACAGTAAAAATATATCTGTGACCCTGGAGCACAAAAGCAGTCATAAGTAGCACAGGTATATTTGTAGCAATAGCCTACAATACATTGTATGGGTCAAAATTATCGATTTTTCTTTTATGCCAAAAAAATAATTAGGATATTAAGTAAAGATCATGTTCCATACAGATATTTTCTACATTTCCTACCGTAAATATATCAAAACATAATTTTTGCTTAGTAATATGCATGGCTAAGAACGTCATTTGGACAACTTTAAAGGCGATTTTCTCAATATTTTGATCAGATTACAGATTTTCAAATAGTAGTATCTCAGCCAAATCTGATCCTTATGGCTGGTTTTGTGGTCCAGGGTCACATATAAGAACATTGTGCGATAGGTGCGATTAGTTTTATACCACTTCCTATTTACCTACTAAAACCATAGACTGTATGACTAAAACCAGAGCTGTAGAGAGCTCTGACTAAAACTCAACAAATCATTACGTGATTGGCTCACGAGGCGCACGTGATCGACGTTGGCGCGATGCGGAGGTCTCTGTCATTGTGGCGCAGAAAGTCAGCAGCAGAGGGCAGTGTCGCGCAGGGAAAGCAGTGAAGTGTGCTTAGGATAGTACCTCCCATGCCTTGTCCAAATACCCACACTTGCGGTCTTGGCCACTTGAGAGCGCGTGCGCGCGACAGGAAGTAAGTGCCTGACAGGAAGTAAGACTGTCCCAGGTCTTAAAGGGGTCATATGATGTTGCTAAAAAGAACATTATTTTGTGTATTTGGTGTAATGAAATGTGTTTATGCGGTTTAAAGTAAAAAAAACACATTATTTTCCACATACTGTACATTATTGTTTCTCCTCTATGCCCCGCCTTTCTGAAACGCCTCGATTTTTACAAAGCTCATCGGTCTGAAAAGCGAGGTGTGCTCTGATTGGCCAGCTATCCAGTGCGTTGTGATTGGCCGAATACCTCAAGCGTGTGACGGAAATGTTACGCCCCTACCATACTGTGGTACGCCCATACGCCCCAACCACATGTGACGACCCCAGGCTGGACTCCGCTTTGTCCACGGTGAAAGCCGATCCGGCGATCGACAGCGCGAAGTTGATGTATTTCCTCAGCGACCAGCACGGATCAGCTCCAGGCATGACGAAGCCGATATCGTCCTCTTTTGGAAGACCAAACAAAGTAGTTTCGCTTTCACAACGAAACACAGCATCTTCACGACATGGTGACAGCAACAATACTACAGCGAGAATAAAAGTTACGCCTTCTTTCTTTGCGTGAACATTTGGGCGGCGTTATATAATATACAAATCTTCCCACATCGTGATGTAGACATGTGGGGGCGTGTTAGAACGAGCCGTTTTAGGTAGGCGTGGCTGACTCTAAACTTTTATAAAGAATATCTCTTTGGATTTGAGACACTGATCAGACATTTAGAAGTTGATTTTAAAATGCAAAATATTGAAAATAATACTAAAACTCTGTAAACACTTGCGTTTTTACAACCCTGTAAGTGTGTCCCATCAGGTAATGAAAAGTTGTACACACATTTGTGGTCTTCATGCTCACTTGAACACTTGGGCCAAAGACAGGAAATACGTCATATAAGTGTTCAAGTGGTCAAGTGCAAAGAACGCAAGTGTGGCTATTTGGACAAAGCACCAGTCTTGGGTTTTTTTGCTGTCACACTGCCCTCTAGTGAAAAGACTAAAACAAGCTAGAACTGTTTGTCAAGGGAGAAAAACCGTGCATAAGCAATGAGGATTCAATAATAGACTAGCATTATGTTATGCATATATATTATGTATATATTGAATGCGAGTATTATTTATTTACTATTATCCTTTTTTATATTTTTAATTAATTATTTTTGAATAATTTATTTTAATTTTGAATGAATTATTTTTGCATTTTAGTTTTTTTTAGTCATTTTTGTGCTTTTGTCATTTTTATTTCGATTTTTTTTTTTAAATGTTTCTATTCAGTTTTAATTTATTTTTTATTTACATTTAGTATTACTTTGTCGTTATAGTTTTTTATTTATTTCCACCTAGTAATTTTAGTGCTTTCAGTAATTTCTCTTAATAGCCAAGGCAGTTTTTCATCTCATATATTTTATTTCAGCTTTATTTTAGTTAACATTTTAATGTTAGTTTTTTACTGTTAATTTAGTTGGTTTTATTATTATTGATAAAAACGATGAGCTGCTTAATTCATTATAAAAATGTATATGAAACAGGTAGGGTGTAATAATAAATGGCTTGTCAAATTATCACATAGCCTCAAGTTCTATCCAGTTATCTTTTCAGAAATTAATGGGGTTACTTTTGTTGGTAGTGCATGTTTGTAAAACAAGAAAGGCCAGATCAAATCGAGGGCACCCTGACCGTACCCAGTGTAGTGTGGTCTGATTCTGTATTTCACATTTTGGCAAATGTAGTAGGTTTAGTGGATATTCCACGCATATACTGTACAGTATGCACACATTATTATGAGTAGTATGCCACTGCATACAGTACATACAAAGTCTCTTATGTGATGTTGAATTATATATTACCTAGAAATACTTTATTGGAAATGCTTATCCGTTTTTCATCCACCATTATTCCAAACAGGTGACCTTTAACCTTCCCCAACTACTGGTGATTTCAGTGTGTTTTAAACATATACATTCATTTGTCTGTGCTTGTGTGCTGTTTGTTTCAGGCTATCAAGCAGATGGATGTTCTGGTTTTGGGTTTAGATCCATTCGGACTGATCCGCGGTCTATCTGAAGGTGTCGAGGCCTTCTTTTATGAGCCTTATCAGGTGAAACTTCAACTCTTTTGATAGGATTGATAAGATAAGAAAATGTGGCCCTCTAAACTGACAGTTTTCAAAATTAAATGTGTTACAAACACACATGACTTGTTCTTTTATTGAACACAACTTACTACTGGTTATTGTTATGTTAATGTCATTATAGTTAACTAAAATCAACCATCAAAAACATTTTAGGTAGCCTATACTTGAAATAAAATAGATATTAAGTGAAACATAATATAAATAAAATACTAAAAATATATATTTTATTTTAGCTAGCTGCCAAGGTATAATTTCTCATTTTCATGTACTAACTAAAACTAAAATGTAAAAAAAAAATTAATACAAAAAAAAATTAAATTATTAATATTAATAATAATAAAACGGACAAAAACACATAAAAAATTACTAAACCTTTAACTGAAATTAAAATGAAAACAGAAAATACAAAAAAAAAAATCTTTAAAAAACGGTTAATAGTATCTTAATGACGTAAAAATAAATATAGTACATCATGCAGGTTTGGAATGACATAATGGCAAGTTTTTAATGTTGAACTTTACCTTCAAGTTGAGGTGTTGGTCAATGGTCACAACATGCAGATAAACAAATAAATTATTAAAACTTTTTAGTGTTTTATTTTTGTTTGTTTTACAGTTTTTCTGAATTGCTAAAACACTAAACCCCATTCTCTGAACCAAATTCTCACTAGCTTAAACCAGTTTGCCTAATAAAGCACTCTTTCTGCTAAACCTTAAACACGTTCAGGCAGTTAGGCTCTATTTGCAAATCTCTAAACACATTCTCATTCGCTTAAACACTTATCACACTGTGATGCATTTGTGCTGCAAAATGCTAAACACAAGCGGCAAAAGTTAAGCGCAACTAAAGCACAGTTGTCATCGTTTACACACAACGATTCAAAATTGTTCACTCTTGTTTCTAAACCAACTATACAAAATATGAGCCAGCTCAGAGTGCACAAGTGGCACAGGTGACTGAATGATGATACGAACAATAGATGGAAACAATCTGAGAAGGAGAGGAGGAAGAGTACATGTAAGAAGTAAGGTTTAGAGAGTCTTATCAAGGCTGGATCTGTCAGACCAGAGGGTTTTTTCTCTTTGTCTAGCAAAAAAGACAACATTACTTGTGATGTGGACAAAGTCCTCAGACCGGACTCAAGCACAAAGACATGATGCTGAGACAGAATTAATCTCTCACTGATCCTGATTTTACAATTGCACAACTCACAGTATTTGAGTGTACTGTAACATGCTATTCATTTAGAGTTTTATTTGACCTTTTTGGCCTTTGCAGTTGGACTGCAGTATTTTTGCAGTAACCCAAGTGCTGAATATATACAAACATTCAGTACTATTCAATATTCAGCACAATACTATTCTTGCAGTACATACAGTAGGCCTATACAATATATTCACCTAACTCAGTTGCAATTACTATACTTTTTATACAGAATTGCAAAATTGTTTACTCAATACAATATAATGAGCCGCTTTGTGATATCACAAAACCCGGAAAACAAACGCTGTAGTCCAAACGAGCCGTTCGTTGTAGTTCTTGAAAAGGGATTTTTTAAAAACGAAATATCTCCCTTTGGAGTGGACTTTGAGATTTGTAAGTTTTTATGCCCAAACATACACACTACACACTGACTAAAATTCAAAAAGTGAAAAAGCATAATAGGACCCCTTTAAAATGATTTGCCTTTGCCTTTAAATTTACATTTTAAAGATTTAGTTTTTTATTAGATTTTTATCAATTCATGAACACCCCATAGTTCCCTTAGTTCATGAATCCTAGTTTGGGAAAAACTGCGTCAAAAGATATAACAAAAATATACAGTACATAGAAAAAAATGGTGAAGCCATTTTCATTCTGAAATTTCTAGTAAATTTTACAAATAATTACATAGAAATGGCAAGTCAGACATTTAATGAAATGTGACATTTTGAATTGGAAAGACTGAAATAGTATTTTCATGAAAAACATAATCCAGTTTTTTTTTTTTTTTTTTTGTAGGACTGTCAGCTTAATGTATTAATTTAGTGTGATTTGTTAAAAAAAAAGAAGGCAAAATTTGTCCTGCTCTCATACATAATATTTTCCCACCTTTGGAGCAACTATTTTCTTCCAAAAAAAACTTTTTTTTAATTCTTTCTTCATTAAAAAATTTAGATTTATAACTATGTACAGCAGAGCCCGAGATCTGCCCATATACATAAGATACAAAAAAAAGAATTATAACAATAGAGGTTGTATTCCAGGAAAATAAAACTATTAAAGCCAATTTTTTTGTCAATTCAATGCTTTTCCACAATATTGTCATAATAATATGATTAATTATGGTTAATTCAGGTAATTGATCAGCTTATCATGTAATTAATTTAGTAAAAATGTTTAATTGATTGACATCTGACAAGTCTATAATGCATATTTTGCATTCAGTAGAGTAGTTTTGTTTGTTTTTCGTGGGAAGTCAGTCTGTAAATATGAACTCTTCTCCTCGCCAAACAGGGGTTTGTGAGTGGCACCACGGGCATTGTGACTAAACCCATTAAAGGTAAAGATGTTCAGTTATCCGGCAGTATTTCTAATAGGAATTGACAATATAATAAAAAACGGAAATGGGTAGTTGACATGTTCAACAGTGACAGCAGTCTCCTACATTACAAATTAAAACATCAAAAAAATAAGCTGCATTTATATAATCAAAAATACAGTAAAAACAGCAATATTGTGAAATATTATTAGAATATATTGTAAAATGTAGTTTATTCCTGTGATGCAAAGCTGAATTTTCAGCATCATTACTCCAGTCTTCATTGTCACATGATCCTTCATTTTAATATGCTGATTTGCTGCTCAAGAAACCTTATTATCAATTTTGAAAACAGTTAAACTGCTCAGTTCAAACGAACAGCATTTATGTGAAGTATTATAGAAATCAAAAATGTCTTTGCTGTCACTTTTGACAGTTTTATGCATTGTTGCTGATTAAAAGTAATATTTTTTTTAATAATAAAAAACTTGAATGAAAACACGTAATTAAACGTAAAGTCTAATATATGTTTAACATATATGGTAATGTCAGCTACCCAGATACAGATATTCATAACATTCAGTACATATTGTACATATATCGTAAAAACACAAAAACAAGATTTCTGAAATTCTTTGCCATTTTCTTAAACAACCACCATAGTCATTAAACAGCCATGAATTTTCATGCTTGTCCAGGCTGGTTTTATATTAGTCTAGAATGTGTCTAGATGGTGAAGCTGGTCAACCTGACCAGCAGTGTTGGGGAAAGTTACTTTTAAAAGTAATGCATTACAATTTTGCGTTAATTCCTAAAAAAGTAACTAATTACGTTACTTAGTTACTTTTTATTGAAAGTAATGCGTTACGTTACTTTTGCGTTACTTTTTAAATCTGGGCTGGGCTTGCTTGTTTGCTTTTAATATAAAAAGTT
>NW_015636528.1:307823-325325 GCF_001515625.1 Sinocyclocheilus rhinocerous
ATGCATATTCATATTTATTTTAGAACTACAGTAACATCTTCTGATTTCTCTCAACATGGGGACAGGAGAGCTGTCAATCAATAAACGGGAAAATAAAAGTAACTGGCTTTACTTATTTGAAAAAGTAACTCAGATATTTTCTTATAAATTAAAAAGTAATGCGTTACTTTACTAGTTACTTGAAAAAAAGTAATCTGATTACGTAACTTGTGTTACTTGTAATGCGTTACCCTCAACACTGCTGACCAGTCTTTCTGGTGAGCTGGTTGATCAAGGAAGTCTTGCTGGTTAAACTAGTTAAGAAGCATCACAGCATCCAAAACACAACAGGAACCAAACAGACCAACACGAGCCAAGGGTTTGAAATTGTATCATCAGATATGAAAGAGGTGTTAATATTTTAAATAATAACTTGCTGGAGAGCTGACAGATTGTGCAGGATATATGTGTAAAACTTCAAATGTAAAACTTAATTCAATTTGATGCATTTTTTGTAATACATAGTATTATACATTTCTATTCTTATATGTTATAAAAACAGTAAACCAAAATGTAAAAACAAACAGTCTAAACTAAAACAAAATCAAATGATGTAATTCATTATGTAAAACTACTTATGTAATTCCCACCAGTCATTGTCCTAGTATGTTTTTGTGATGTGTTGTGTAGCTTGTAACTGCAGGAGTTGCAGGAGTAGTACTAGCTGTACTAGTATTGGTAGTAATGAGTGTTTCTGGATCAGTACACAGCCTGTACTGGTGTTCACATGAACATCACACTGACTGCAGCTCTCCTCTCTTGTCATGTTCACAGAGCAGAGCGGCCCTCTCTCCGATGAATAGCTCTGACACTGATGAGGAAGAGGAAAACGGGTCTTTTAAAGTGCTTTTCTCAGGGCTTTCAAGAAATGTTCAGTTTGTTTGTGCAATTTGCATCTAAAATCAGAATAATTTACAATGTGTTTGCGTAATTCAGGTAGTGTCTAGCTGATAGAGTAGTTAATATACTTTACATTTAAATATTGCTGAAATATTATGATTCGGAATCTTGGTTTTAGTCCTTCTAATTTGTTGTCCCACCCCATCATCTGTCCTTTTTCCTGAATTTCCAAGTGCATTTTTTTCATCATTAACCCATTCCACACCCATCTATCCCACAATGCATTGCAAATGACATCGCGTTTCATTGATTTATAGACACGCTTTGCCAAGGAGCCAGGGTGTGTGCTGTGACTTTAGTCTCTTTAGAAAATGTAGTGACTAAACCTTTGCTTAAATTTTGCATTCAATTCTTTTTACTAGGGAAATTTTTCGAAATGTTTGCATTCTTGCATCCGGAGCACGTACAAACACACCAGTCTCACCTATAGGCAACGTGCAAGTGCTTTAGAACTAAATAAAAAAATGGTTTTAAGAATCCCAAAACTAGTGCGATGTATATGAAGATGAGTAGGTGATTTTGAAGTTGTGTTGCCACTGTGTGTCTTGTGTCATTATACTCACTCCATCACCATATCTCAGGAACGTGATGGCCAGAAAACATCTGATCGTAGAAGTTCTCAGGATTGTGTTTTTTCAATATTAATGGGTTTCTCCATTTGGTTTGTAGAATATTGAAAACGGACGGTTTGCCAAGTACAGATACTTTGCTCATGCTAAGGTGAACGAGTCAGATTTCCTGATGATCACCAGAAGGTAGGTGAATTATATAAACCCCTCATTTTACATGGGCAATGGCACATGGGCACATTTAGATGAATGGGCGTTTTGGTTTTAAGCATGCACGAATAGCATTAAGCATGTCACAGCTGTTTGGCTTCAGCTTATAAAAGCCTTCATGTAAACACCCTGAGCTCTATTCAAAATACATTATTTAAATTTTTTTTTAGCTTTGAATACAACTATTATTGAGTGCCACGTGCCACGTTTATTTCCGTCTTACAAACTGAAATTGGATTGTATTCATTGAGACTGATGAAAATCAGTGCATGTAAACAGTTTTCAGTAAAAACGATTTTACGCAACAAAAACTTGTATTTTCATAAGCAAGCACCGCTCATACTTCAGGTGAGGAATCTCAACAAATCCCTAAACCCAATAATTAAACTTAGGGCATAAAATTTGCCTCTATTCCCATATATTAAACATTAAAGGCTGGAATACACTAAATGCACTACATACACTACAAATTGAGGCAGAAATTTGGGTACGGCAGCCTTTAGGAGGATCAAAAAAATTTCTTCAGAAATATAAAAATGCATGTAATTTCTAAGAACTACTGTATATATTTTTGCATGTAATTGATTATATACGCATGTACTATTCTATCCTAGTTATTCAAGTCATGTGCTACAGTGTATACGGCCCTTTTTATTTAATTGAAGCTTTTCAGCTCGTGTCTGTGGGATTTTCTTCTTTCAGGGGGATATTTTTCGTGACTAAGGGGACATATGGGCAGCTGACGTGTGAGTGGCAGTATCTGTTTGATGAGTTTACCAAAGCGCCCATGATCGTGGAGGGCAGGAGACTGCGCATAGAAGCGAAGGTACATCATCATACGTAACACAGAGCTTGATTTGATGTGCATTTATAAACAACATTTAATCTAAATCGCACTGGTCTTATTGTGCATGTTATTCTAAATATGCAAATATTTATGTTTAGCACTTTAATTTATAGTCCTGTTGTACATGTATATAGTATGTACCTAACCCTAAAACTTAACCCAAGTAGTTAACTTGTATTACTGTTCTTTCTTACATAATCATTCATTAACAGTTTCTTCACCTCTGAAAGGACTTTTATTTTGTAATCAGGTAATCAAGGCCATGTGGGCAGGGAGAGAGCATTAAAAATATTAACCAATAATATCATGGCCTACATGATTGATCCAAATGAAAGAGCTCCTGAACAAGGATTTATTTTATTATGATGAAAATATGATTGATCTTGTTTTGATTCAAATCAGTGTTTCATGCAAGAGTTTGGGAAGATCATCAATTTCAAAACTCCTGAACTAGCAAAGGTACAGTCGCACATTTTCGCTGCTGTAAACAAATAGTGGAAGTTAGTTCATGACCTGGTATCTTCACATGGAGCACAATGATTGTTTAGGCAGAAAGTGGATGAATTCTTCTGGTCATTTATGCACAGAAGGTGATGATGCTTGTAGGTTTGTTCTGAGGGCGAAATCCATTCATAGTGAGGATCACTAGTCACCAGTCAGGATCATTAACAAGGTCCCAGCAGATCCTTAAGTCTTAAATATTTTAAATGACATAAGAAAAGTCTTAATTATCCGTTTAAGAGGTCTTAAAATCGGGCACAGAAAAACAAGAGTTGCAATATGGCTTAATGTGAATATTAAACTTCAAAGGGAATGATTTACTAAATGTGAACGCTGCACGTTTTAAAGTAAAAATGCAGGTTTCTACAGGTTTCACAGCAGTTCACAATCAATGAATATAGCATACATTTATGCCAATAGATGTACCATACATTCATGCCAATGATCTACTGTTGATGAATTATGATAATGTTTACTTAACTCCCTCATCTTTTTTTAATGAGCAGCTGGAAGTATTAAAGCATAGGCGTTTCTAAATAAGAGTCCAGTAATTTGGGCTTGTTTATAAATAAAAGTCATGCATTATGCATGTTTTTATATTATTGGTGTTTTGGTTACACAATAAAATACACAATATTACTTGACCTCTAAATTTATATGTATTTATATATTGGAAAATAAAGCAGTTTTTTAATACATTTTGAATAAAACATGTCTCACTCTGTTTTACTGCTAAGCTTATTTAGAGATAAGTGATTTATTTAGAGATCGTATGGGTTTGTTCTGTATTGATATATGGTAATAATTTATATTTGGTCTCAAATTTGACACTTACATGTACCCTTTGCTAATGGCCTTGTGAAATAGCCACAAAAAGCATTTGGTTGCTCACTTGTGTTTGGAACGACCTTGAGAGTATCGTCCGCTTTCGATGGTGCTCCTTAAGACCCCAAATTACCATGAATCCCTTCATACATGGCTTTTCTTCAAGACCATTTGCAAAGTGTATAATAATACAATAGACACTTAAAAAGTGAATTCGATTTTTTTTTTGACCATGTGATCCTGTATGTCATGTCCATTCATTTTGAAACCTGAGGTAATTTATTTATAAATCAGAGAAAGATATTCTTTAGATATTGTCATATTAGTTTGTTTATGTATATTCTTAACATTTTTAAGGTATAGTTCAACGAAAAACTAAAAACGACAAAACAAAAAATTATTTACTCACCCTCAAGTTGTTCCAAACATGTATGAGTTTCTTCTGTTGACCACAAAAGAATATATTTTGAAGAATGTTGGTAACCAAACAGTTGTTGGTCCCCACTGAGTTCCATAGTATGGAAATGAAATACCATGGAAGTCAATGGAGACAAGAAACTGTTTGGTTTCCAACATTATTCAAGATATCCTCTTTTGTGTTCAACAGAAGAAACTCATACATGTTTGGAACAAATTTAGGGTGAGTAAAAGATGCCAGAATTTGCACTAATGGGGGAACTATCCATTTAACCTCTCAGTCAGGTCAAAAAAGGCCCACACAGCACACACAAGCTTAAAGGGAGTTCACCCAAAAATGAAAATTACCCCATGATTTACTCACCCTCAAGATATCCTAGGTGTATACTGTATGACTTCTTTCAGACAAATACAATTGTTATATTAAAAAAATGTCCTGGTTCTTTCAAGCTTTATAATAGCAGTGAATGGGTGTCGAGATTTTGAAATCCAATAAACCCCTCGGAGCCGTGTGGAGCACTTTTTATGATGGATGGATGCACTTTTTGGGCTTCAAAATCTCAACACCCATTCACTGCCATTATAAAGCTTGGAAGAGCCAGGACATTTTTTAATATAACTTCACCCAAAGTTCACCCAAAAATGAAAATTACCCGATGATTTACTCACCCTCAAGATATCCTAGGTGTATACTGTATGACTTTCTTCTTTCAAACAAACACAATTGGAGTTATATTAAAAAATGTCCTGGTTCTTTCAAGCTTTATAATAGCAGTGAATGGGTGTCGAGATTTTGAAATCCAATAAAGTTCATCCATCCATCATATAAAGTGCTCCAGATGGCTCCGGGGGGTTAATAAAGGCCTTCTGAAGCACAAAGATGTTTTTAAGAAAAATATCCATATTTAAAACTTTATAAACCATAATCTCTAGCTTCCGCTAACTGTCGTTCTCGCGTTCACGAGAGAGTGGCGTTCCAGCGGATGATGGAGGACGTCGACGTAGCGTAAGCTCTGGTGAGAAGTGATGAACGTAAAAAAACATCGGTCATGAATTAGAAGTACAAAACGAGGATTTGAAAATAAAAATGCCGGAGGATTTCCGATTCAAGCCAAGAGGAGACTGGTTTTCCTTTGCTGTAAACAAAACGTGGTTCTCGTGAGACTAGAATATTCTCAACGGAGCTTACGCTACGCCTGCATCCTACGTCATCCGCTGGACACCACTCTCTTGTGAGCGTGCGTATATCAGTTAGCGGAAGCTAGAGATTATGCTATATAAAGTTTTAAATATGAATATTTTTCTTACACAAACACATTGATTCAGTTCAGGAGGCCTTTATTAACCCCTCGGAGCCGTGTGGAGCACTTTTTATGATGGATGGATGCACTGTTTGGGCTTTAAAATCTCAACACCCATTCACTGCCATTATAAAGCTTGAAAGAGCCAGGACATTTTTTAATATAACTCTGATTGTATTCGTCTGAAAGAAGAAAGTCATATACACCCCTAGGATGGCTTGAGGTTGTGTAAAACATTGTAATTTTTGGGTGGTCTGTCCCTTTAAGAGTTACATTTTTCACAAAAAGTTTTGTCTACCACATTTATGATTTTTTGCAGCTAATTGTAGATAAAATAGCCTGTAAAGGTTAGCACCCGTGCATTAATTTAAATCATGCATTTCTGTCATTCTCAGTGGGTTCTTGCCAAGCTGGAAGATGCCAGGGAAAGTCTGCGGAAGTAAGGACAATTAAAGCGACGTGGAATGATCCTGCACTCTTCTGTGTGCTTTTATGCTGCTTTTGCAGTGTGCCACTTCACATTATACCCACAACGCAACAGTCATTCACTAAACACTGAATACCACACTGGTAATATCCGTTAGACTGTGTGTTGGTGTGTTCGGTTTACATTATATTGTACCTTTCTTTCCCCCTCACTCTCTTGAGCTCAATCTGTCAAAATTCCTTATTTGCTTGAACACTAACCTCATTTACATATTAAGTCTTTACAACGTGCCTCTACATGCAGTTAAGTAAATCCACACTAAAGTGTAAATTAAGGTGTCATTTTATACACATTAATAAAGACCAATACACTGTATGTATTTGATTTGTCTTTACATGTGGGAATGCGTGTCACATTTAAACAGAAATGACCAGGAATGTTTGAAAATGGGAATCTCTTTCTCTATGTACAGGAGAGCAGGGATATTTTTTTAATATGTGGCTTTGCATGAAATGATATTTTGTTTCTCAGTGTCTGTTTAAATAATTCTATAGCTCATCTTAATACTCGACACGACAGTAAACACTCGATGGCTTCTTGACTGCTTTATGTCCCTATGCTGCACTGCGTTACTGAAAAACTGTAATATAACACAAATATGCAATTGTTTATTATTTAGCTTTTCAGTAAAGCTATTGTCCATTTTTTTTAATGAATGTCAATGAATTGACATTAAAGTCGACATGAAATCAAAACTGACCCTATTTATTGATCCTGATGTCAACGAGGCCTCTTGGGCAACCTGTAAATGATGTACACCAATAAAGTAGCTCTTTAGTCCTTGTTTTAGTCTGCAGCCTTTTGAAAATCTTGCCAGTAGTTAATGCAGTAATTTAAAGGAATAGTTAACCAAAAAAAATGGATGTTTGCTCACTTTCAGGTCATCCAAGATGTAGATGAGTTTATTTCTTCATCGAAACAGATTTGATGAAATTTAGCATTACATCAGTTACTTACCAATGGATCCTCTGCAGTGAATGGGTGCCGTCAGAATGAATCATCAAAAATCGACCTATTTGTTCAGAACTGTTTTGGCTTGTAAATGGTGCTTGATCTGTGCATATTTCTTTCCTGATTCAGACGAGATGAATTGTTCACTGGAGAAAACAATATTATGGATTATGGACTGGTTTGAAGTTAAAAACGCCTAAACGATGGATTTGTTTCTTACAGACACACATCTTTTCGCTTCACAAGACATTAATTGGTGGACTGGAGTGGTGTGGATTACTTGTGGATTATTGTGATGTTTTTATCAGCTGTTTTGTCTCTTTTTCTGACGGCACCCATTCACTGCAGAGCATCCATTGGTGAGCAAGTGATGAAATGCTAAATTTCTCCAAGTCTGTTTGCATGAAGAGACAAACTCATCTACATCTTGGATGCCCTGAGGGTGAGTACATTTACAGCAACAATTTCATTTTTGTGTTAACTACTCCTTTAACATTAATAAAGGTTATAGCAATAAAAGCAAATAGCGAGAGATCTTACATCAAGTTCCCAGGTTTCGAATAAATATGATTGAAAGGACAAAACGTGCATTTTTTCACATGCAACGGCATACTCTAATTCTACAATTTTATCATATATTTATTTTCAATTGGAAATGACTCGTGTTAGTGAGGTAATATTGAGAACTGTGAATGTCATTTCTTGTTCACTATAAAGGCAAAGAAAAGCATTAACTTTTTTTGCATAATTTTCTTGTAATTTCTAATTATGCATATCTAATAAATGTATTTAGAATTTTGTTTTATTTGAATTTTAATGAGTAACAACATATTACTGTATATCCGTGTTTAACAAATATTATCAAAGCAGATACAGACATTACAGTTTAAAGGCACTTCAGGTATTCACTACAGCTTGAACTTGCTACGAACTGAGGTAAAATAATGAAACTGAATTCAGTGGCTGCGTAAAATGTGAAAACTTTCTGAATTTGCCCTGTGACTGAATTGTCCGTGAGAAATAAAGATTTTTTAAGGAATATGCATGTTTAAATTGATACATATCATTTACAATGTACAATTTGACACTAAAACACCAGTTTAAAATAGCTAGTAAATGATTTTTTACATAATAAAATAAAAAATATCTGAATTAAATTCGTAACTAATTTCTACAAATGTATAATCTTGACTCTACAGAAGGCAATTTCAGAGCATGTTAGTTTTTTTTTTTTTAACATCCAGAGTAAGTTTTTATATTAACATGTAAACTTCTCCATCTTTTTGCCTTTAAATGCTTCAAGGAGTCTTCAAGACTTTGATCTATTACATCAGGAAAACATTTTTACATGTGCCTTAAAATCTCCTAAGTAGCATCCTTTGTAAACTCTACTCACATAAAGAACAAAATGGCAACATCTGTTGTCGATGAAACCTACCCATCTATTAGAGGACCTAAACACGACTGAAAAGAAGGTTCATCCTTATAATGGTAGATCAAGGCTCGTTTTCAGGAACCCAGTCCACATCTAATCCATTAGGCAATTCTCCTAGATACTTCCTTATATAAGTCCTTAGCCAACAAGAGAACAACGTAAAGCTAATGTGAGAGCTATATCTACTCAACAGATCAACAGAAGAGAGCAGGACCGGTTTGTCCTCCGGGATGAGGACTAGTTGTTGATTTTAAACCAGGTTGAACTCTTTGAGGTTGTGTCTGAGGATGGTGTCTTTCACAGCTGCGAAGATCAAGCGGATGTTCTCCGTGTCGGTGGCACAAGTGAAGTGAGAGTAGATGGATTTGTCTTTGTCTTCGTTTTGCTCCTGGTACATCTTCAGAATAAACTCCTGGGCTGCCTTTGGGTCGTTTTTGGGGCCTGAAAAATGACAGTAATCAGTGGGTCAATGATGTGACGCTCTATTTTTTGTCTATTAATTTATATAAAAACACATTAAAATAATACTGCGCTTTATCTTTACCAGGATGACTGATTTAAAAGTGATTTGTTCACTATAAAGGCAAAGAAAAGCATTAACTTTTTTTGCATAATTTTCTTGTAATTTCTAATTATGCATATCTAATAAATGTATTTAGAATTTTGTTTTATTTGAATTTTAATGAGTAACAACATATTACTGTATATCCGTGTTTAACAAATATTATCAAAGCAGATACAGACATTACAGTTTAAAGGCTCTTCAGGTATTCACTACAGCTTGAACTTGCTACGAACTGAGGTAAAATAATGAAACTGAATTCAGTGGCTGCGTAAAATGTGAAAACTTTCTGAATTTGCCCTGTGACTGAATTGTCCGTGAGAAATAAAGATTTTTTAAGGAATATGCATGTTTAAATTGATACATATCATTTACAATGTACAATTTGACACTAAAACACCAGTTTAAAATAGCTAGTAAATGATTTTTTACATAATAAAATAAAAAATATCTGAATTAAATTCGTAACTAATTTCTACAAATGTATAATCTTGACTCTACAGAAGGCAATTTCAGAGCATGTTAGTTTTTTTTTTTTTAACATCCAGAGTAAGTTTTTATATTAACATGTAAACTTCTCCATCTTTTTGCCTTTAAATGCTTCAAGGAGTCTTCAAGACTTTGATCTATTACATCAGGAAAACATTTTTACATGTGCCTTAAAATCTCCTAAGTAGCATCCTTTGTAAACTCTACTCAGATAAAGAACAAAATGGCAACATCTGTTGTCGATGAAACCTACCCATCTATTAGAGGACCTAAACACGACTGAAAAGAAGGTTCATCCTTATAATGGTAGATCAAGGCTCGTTTTCAGGAACCCAGTCCACATCTAATCCATTAGGCAATTCTCCTAGATACTTCCTTATATAAGTCCTTAGCCAACAAGAGAACAACGTAAAGCTAATGTGAGAGCTATATCTACTCAACAGATCAACAGAAGAGAGCAGGACCGGTTTGTCCTCCGGGATGAGGACTAGTTGTTGATTTTAAACCAGGTTGAACTCTTTGAGGTTGTGTCTGAGGATGGTGTCTTTCACAGCTGCGAAGATCAAGCGGATGTTCTCCGTGTCGGTGGCACAAGTGAAGTGAGAGTAGATGGATTTGTCTTTGTCTTCGTTTTGCTCCTGGTACATCTTCAGAATAAACTCCTGGGCTGCCTTTGGGTCGTTTTTGGGGCCTGAAAAATGACAGTAATCAGTGGGTCAATGATGTGACGCTCTATTTTTTGTCTATTAATTTATATAAAAACACATTAAAATAATACTGCGCTTTATCTTTACCAGGATGACTGATTTAAAAGTGATTAATTCCTGCCATACGAGCATTTGCCTGAAGAAGCATCTTGTGCCTCGAGGGAACTGCTATGAATGACTCACCTGTGAATTCTGGGAAGTAGGTGGCCAGGTGAGAGTGCACGATCTTCTCCTTCAGGATGTCTGTCTTATTAAGAAAGAGAATCACAGACGACTGCTGGAACCAAGGATAAGTGATGATGGTTTTAAACAAAGCTTTACTCTCCTCCATGCGATTCTGAAACACATGAGACCATTTCAAATCCGATCAACTGCCATGAGCATGAAGTCACAGAGGAACAGCCTGGATGAGGATGAGCTCAAAGTACACCGACCTCATTGTCACATTCAGCCAGGACCTGGTCGTACTCGCTCAGAGCCACCAGGAAGATGATGGAGGTGACGTTCTCAAAGCAGTGGATCCACTTCCTGCGCTCGGATCGCTGACCCCCGACGTCCACCATCCTGATGACAATTGGAAAGAAAATTAGCAGTTTTTTGTGGCAAAAGTCTTAGTTAATAGTGGTCCCCAAACTAAACTATGACCATCCTTGAAAAATTTCTTTCAATCTTCTTACAGTATAATCCACTTGTTACAACAACTTGTTTGTTGCCTTTTGATAAACTGCCGTTACAATCAGGATTAATTTAAATTATTCCGTAATGCTGCAAATGAGCTACAGTGACATGAACACTAATAGGAACAAAAGACATATATATATACACACACATACACACACACACACACACACAACTAGGGGTGGGCGATATATCGTCTTTTAAAATTCTGTCAGTTTAATGCCTACAAAAACGGCTGGTAGGGACTACAACGAGTTACTTCCCGGGTTTATGACGTCACTCACCCAGATAAACCCCGCCCTCGGGAAAAGGCAGCAAAGGGGGCGAGGCCATGCTTCTGCACACGCTCTGCATCTCTCTCTCTCGCTCTCTCTTTCAGCTCCACAATGAACTGTTTCAATTATACACTTATTTTCACATAGCTATGAGAAGCATTATCATGGACGCACATGCGGTTGCTGTACAGTATTAAAGCTTTAATCAGGATAAAACCGTATATTAAAAGCGACCAGTGAACCACCCCTTTAACATGTAGTAAGAAATACTACAGAAATCGAATAGTCAAACGTAAAACTAAAACAATGCAAAATCTTCACTGTATGGATCAAATATGAATCGAAGAATCGCTGACTTCTCTTTGTCTTTTGTTATTTGATTAACATTAATGACACGGACAACAGGTTTATTAGACTGCTGTCTCTTTTAGACCAACTGCATGGATCTAATATACTGAAACACATCCGGTTTATTTTAATTTAACACA
This sequence comes from Sinocyclocheilus rhinocerous, assembly GCF_001515625.1. NCBI lineage: Eukaryota > Metazoa > Chordata > Actinopteri > Cypriniformes > Cyprinidae > Sinocyclocheilus > Sinocyclocheilus rhinocerous. Next base: position 319,505 of record NW_015636528.1, read on the forward strand.
TAACCGACTGTGATTATAGGAATACTCCGCATGACTCTGTTTAACATTTATTTTCTCATTCATGCATGTTTCTTTGTCAAGTTTTTAATTTCTGAATTAAAATGAACTTTGATATTTTTTAGAGGCCATTCCTGTCCTAATACTGTATTATAATGAAAAAAAGCCTCATTAAAATTAAATTCTTGATAAGAAAACCTTGTTAAAGTAGTTTAGTATTATTACGGTAATAGTAGTTTAATCTTTTATTATTATATCCTAAGCAGTGAAGCTGTTTTGTTCAAATATTTGAATATTTCTAAATCTTTTGTCCACCAAATTGAACTCATGTGGTGTGACTAATGTGCAGAAACATTCAGAGAAATGACTGTGTCCAGATCAATAAGTCTGTTAAAATATCAGGTAATTTGACCTTTTTAGGACAAGGCAAGGTGTGAAATAGCATTATTTATGAATTCTTATATGTAATATATATATATATATATATATATATACACAGTATATTGATTGAAATATATATTTACAAGCTTGAAAAATTATCAGGATGTTTGCATTCACATTTATTTAGTGTTTCTAGAAAATGTTCATTTTACTTTTTACTTTACCACATGATATTTTGTTGAAAATGATTTTACGGTTTTTCAAAATCATATGAAGCCAACACAAATACAAAGAGTAAATTTTTTGGCACATGCATTTTTAAAAGCTTTTTCAGCACACTAAATTTGTGCTGATGCATGTGCTGGACTCACCTGAAGATGACGTTCTCCAGGTCGAAGGGATACTCGATGATACCTGTGGTGGGAACCCTGACTCTCAGAATGTCCTGCTCTGTGGGGACGTACGCTGCGTCTGAAATCCGATCCAGATCACTCAGGTAGCTGTTACGGGTGAAAACAAATACTGTGGTCAAGTCATGGCCAGAGCTGATGAAACAGGTTTTTACAGTAGTTATGAGCACATAAATGTGGCACACAGAGGGTTTTACACCACAATACCACACATTTTGTTGACAGATATGCTGGATATTTAGAGAGAAAACACTTCTAATACTGGACCTCACCTTGTGAAAAATAAGTGCACTTAAATGCATTGAATGCGCACTTGTGTGCTTAAAATCCAAAAAGTGTACAGTATATAAAAAAAGATGCTTGCAGATAATATAATACTATTGAAATAAAATGCCACTTAAGTGTACTAAGAGTTCACTTTCATGACTGTTTCCTAACACAATTAAGTACACTTTTTCAAATAATTTCAAATTAAAAATTTGACTTTAAAGTAAATTTTTAAATCGTTGTTTTATTAATCTCTTCTCATGCTTTAAAGAAGTACACTTATTTTAATGTGTTGACTAACATACTAAAGCACATGAAAAGTACTTAATGTTAATTTTAACTGTTATATTACATTTAAAGTTAATATATTTTTAAAATGCACTAAATTGCAACTTCATCATAACAAATGTGTAATTACAATATATTTTAATACATGACATGCAAGTTTGAATAGAAATGACATAAAAGTATATTAAAGTTACATATAAAGAAGTACTACTTAAGTGAGTCAAAACACTCGTAGCTACATTTAATATGAATTTAAACTAGAATTCTGTTTGCAATTAATTGAAAATGACATAATTAAGCGTATGAAAACATTACATTCACACTTAAGTATATGCTTTTAAAGAATATTATTTCCGTAATAAGTACTCTTTTAAAAAGTATGCGAAAGTGTGCTTCTTTCAATGAGGGTCTGCAGAGTTTCCAGTACCATATATGACCAAACCACATTCACATGTCAAAACGTCAAATCATGTCAAGAATGCAGTGATTATATATTTAACTGGTTGAAAATTTCAAGACTGACTATTTGGCAGAGTCAGTTAGCTGGTACTCTCGGCGGCGGTCGTAGCATTCTTGAATCCCAGTGTCGTTCCATAGACTCCGGATGGCGTTGAATTGGGCCTCCTCCAAACTCATGATCTTATCCACCTCAATATCATTTACCAGTGTAGCATTAGCCTGCAAGAGACAAGCACAGCCAATCAGGACTGACCAGCATCTCCCCAGGGGACCAATGAGAGTGTGCGTGCAAGAGCACAGCCAATTAATGAAAGTGGAGCAGAGTGTAAAAACAGGACGCAAAACCTTCTGCAAGGAAATAAACAGGTGAACATAAAAAAAGCACAAATATGAAGTTTAACAAAACTACATTTTGACATTTTTGACCAATTCATTATTAAATGATTGAATTCCAGTAAAGGCATCTAAACAAGATAAATAACTGTACTAAGAAGCAAAATTTAATTAGATAATTAGACTTGAGTTCAGATAGTGAATGTTCCTGGCAACAGAGATCGGGAACATTGTTTATCTGATTTACTTTTCTGAAAACCAAAAAGACGTGGCAGGATGGTGTCAAGTGGTACCTGGTTGTCTGAGTTAGCATAGGCGATCTTGAGCATGTCCATAGCTCTGACCATGGACTGCATGGCGCTGATCACGTTCTGGTGGACGAGCTTAATGAAGCCCTTCTTATCTTCATCAGTATAACCCGAGCCATGAATGATCCTCATCTGTTTAATGAACGTACTCTTGCCACTCTCACCTGTGCCTACAAGAGAAAAAAGACAAATCAATTCATCAGCTTCTGCACTAAGAAAAAAGTACAATTGTATTTCCATGTTTTTGGACAAATTACCATGGTATATGAATATGCCATGTGCATTTGTATATCAAAGTGCCACTGCAAGTTCTTCTAAGAGTGAAATGTGGTTCTGTCATGACAACTCTCAGAGTGATTGGCATGGTAATGTACATGACAATGTTAATGTATTTGGTCTTGGCGGAATAGATCTGCTACGCTGCTACGCTGCTGCTGCTGCTGCGGCAGAGCAAGTACCGAGACTGGCTACTGCCAATACATCCACAACATGCTGCTGTGAGCATGTAAGAAATATTGCTGCTGCAAATATAACATACATGAAATAACCCCCAAATAGCATACATCAATCACCATACTTTTATTCAGAAAGGACACATTAAATTGATAAAAAGTGACAGTAAATACATTTATAATGTTAAAAATGTCTATTTTTAAATAAATGCTGTTTTTTTTTACTTTTGTATTTATCAAAGAATCATGAAAAAAAATGTCTACAGCACAACTGTATTTAACATTAATAATAAGAAGAAATATTTCTTGGGCAGCAAATCAGTATATCAGAATGATTTCTGAAGGATCATGTGACACTGAAGACTGGAGTAATTATGCTGAAAATTCGCTACTTCAGGTGCAGCTTCTGAAAACAATGTTATGGCCACATTATAGCCATATGTAAGTTTATGAGTAATAAATTAAAGTTGACTCAAAATATTTTTTCATAAAGCAATTTTTTTTGTAATGTCTATTCAATGCTTATCTATTTTAACACAATAAAGACTTTAAATGATCTTTTGGGTGGTAATTTCTCAGCCCAAATTGATGTATGATTCATTTGTTATTAATTAGATTAATTAATATGCAAATCATGTAATTAATTAATTAGATTACAAATTTTAATTGCTTGAGTTGCACAGAGTCAAGTCAAAAATGAAATAAAATACTTGAGAAAAATAATACCTATCCTTGCAGTTGTTTCACCCAGCAGAGAGACACAAAAGTCAGAGAAGACAGAGGGGTGAAAGATAGAGTTGAGGAGGGGTATGTGTTTCAGTGAGTTTTGTTTAAAGTGCCGTGTGGCAGAATATCTGTCTTGCCCTTGGTCAATAAACAGTCACTGAGTGGAGTGAGAGTCCCCACACTAAAGCCATTATTCAAGCCTACTTTGTGTGCTAAAGCACTGGATGGCTCATGTGTAACACACACTGTGTTAGTGGGCACTGCCGTAGTAACCAGACAGTGCTTAGACTCATTGCAAGCCATTATTCAAGCCTACTTTGTGTGCTAAAGCAAACGCACAACTTCACTAGACACTAACTTACAAATCATATTAAATTTTTCAGAGCCGTGGTATTATGATTTGACAGAATGCAGTCTTTGTATGTATATTTCAAGTCAGATTTAGGGTAAATTGAGACTTCTTAGGTTGATTTATTGACTTTGGCAGAGCATTAACTCTCGAGGTAATGCCTTATAACCACATACTTTGTGAACATACGAAGATTATACATGAATGCCTTCTGCAGTCAGACAATGAGGCATGATATAAATGAGTAAGGTGTGTTTTCTGCTGGAAGTGAACGACTGCTGGCCCCTGTTGTTTGACACTTTTACAGCTGTCTGAGAGAAGTTCACTTCTGGATGGCTCATGTGTAACACACACCGTGTTAGTGGGCACTGCTGTAGTAATCAGACAGTGCTTAGACTCATTGCATAAAATGTTATACGGCTCATTCACAATTCACATTTCCTTCAGTTTTACCAGCTTCAGTACACTTTTTTTTTTAGAAGATTATACCTTTATTTAGGTATACATTTTTATTTGTCAGCCATTTAACAGAAGAGTTATGGCCAGGGTTCCAAAATTGTCACACAGGAAGTGACAAATGCGAGTAAAATTGTCCTTGTTTTGTGGCTTTGATTAAATAACTCAAATGGTTGGGTGAATCTGGCCGCTTCTCATTTGTATATTTTTCCCCAGAGATGAACAAAAAGTAAATCTGTTTAGTGTTTGGCTACTGTAGCAAGACAAGACTGAAAAGATTATGCTCGACAGACTGAACGTGCGGCTTGCCAGAGTTGTGTTTATATTCTCCAGCTGCTGTGTCTTTACTCAGGACAGCTGTAAGATGTACATGGCTGAGGAACAGTTCAAATGGTCTCATGTCACAGTAAATAGACTGAGGAGAAGGGAATATATGTGCAGCCCTGCAGCATGACATGCTACACTCCATCCAAAAGTTTGGGGCGTGGCTATTTGTTTATCTGACCAATGGAAGATGAGGGTGTGGTCTTCCATTCTGTTTGATGAAATTACAAACTCTAGATTTAAATCAATTGCAAAAAAAGGTGATTAAATTGGATTACAAAAAGTTATCTGTAATTTGTTTATGTATGTACATATATACCTACACAGAGAAAGGGGAGGGGATTTCATAAAAATTTTAGAAGATTATACCTTTATTTAGGGCAAAAATACATTTTTATTTGTCAGCCATTTAACAGAAAAGTTATGGCCAGGGTTCCAAAATTGTCACACAGGAAGTGACAAATGCGAGTAAAATTGTCCTTGCCGACTGCTGCATTAAAGGGAATTTTTTGCAGCAATTACATTTATAATATTTAAATTCCAATAAATTAAAATGTAAGAAGATTATACCTTTATTTAGGTATACATTTTTATTTGTCAGCCATTTAACAGAAGAGTTATGGCCAGGGTTCCAAAATTGTCACACAGGAAGTGACAAATGCGAGTAAAATTGTCCTTGCCAACTGCTGCATTAAAGGGAATTTTTTGCAGCAATTACATTTATAATATTTAAATTCCAATAAATTAAAATGTAAATCTGAATTGCAAAAAATACAAAGAAATTCTGCAACTGAAGAAAAGCTTAGATACTTTGGGTTTAATTAATTTTAACTTAAAATTTATCATCAGACATTCAACAATAAAGCCAATATTTATTTATTTATTTATTTGCAGTCAATCACATTTAAAGGGACAGTTCACCCAAAAATGAAAATTCTGTCATTAGTTACTCACCCTCGTGTCGTTCCAAACCTGTAAGACATTCGTTCATCTTCGGAACACAAATTAAGATATTTTTGATGAATTCTGAAAGCTCTCTGACCCTCCCCTAGACAGCAATGTAATTACCAT
>NW_015636528.1:325440-325952 GCF_001515625.1 Sinocyclocheilus rhinocerous
GATTTTACGAAGCTACGAGAATACTTTTTGTGCGCAAAGAAAACAAAAATAAAGACTTTATTCAACAATTAATTTCCTCCGCGTCACCCTATAGCACCATTTTGGAGAGTATCACATACGTAAACAATGAATGCAACGAATTACGCGGATATGTTATTTACATTCAGATCATAGTGTAAACAACGTAAACAGCGTATCCGCATGATGCTGCTGACACAGAACAGCATACATTGTTTACGTTCAGGTACATATGTGATACTCTCCAAAATGGCACTATAGGGTGACGCGGAGGAGATGAATTGTTGAATGAAGTCATTATTATTGTTTTCTTTGCACACAAAAAGTATTCTCGTAGCTTCGTAAAATCGTTTCTGAGCCTTGATCGTGTAAGGATCCTTGCTGTCTATGGGAGGGTCAGAGAGCTCTCAGAATGCATCAAAAATATCTTAAAGGGGTCAAATGATGCTGCTAAAAAGAACATTATTTTGTGTATTTGGTGTAATGAAATGTGT
>NW_015636528.1:327544-335736 GCF_001515625.1 Sinocyclocheilus rhinocerous
TGTTACTGTTTGTGGGCGGGCAAGTTGGCGACGTAGAACGTGGGCAGACATTATGCAAATGTGTTACTTCGTGACGTAGAGCCGTAACAGAATAAGATTCGAATTCCTGACGACTCGGTTAGGCGATGGCTTCACAACTTTGCAGATAGTTTATGTTCACATACAGCTACATGACACACTGCATGAAAGGTAATATTCGAAAAGGCATAATAGGGGCACTTTAATGACAGAATTTTCATTTTTGGGTGAACTATCCCTTTAAAATATATTTTGTTATGTAATAATACAAATTTGGCTTGTTGGCATATTTATGACAACTAGATTTTCTGAGTTCACTCGGCATCAGCAGGTGATGCAAAAAAGTTCATTTTGGGTCCAGCTTATGGGAATTCAAATTTGAAACGAAAATTTCTTCTGTGGGCCATTTTCCATTCAACCATTCTCCACTTTGCATGAATTAGCATCTTGAGAATGTCCTAGCGACATTGCGATTTTTTACACAAATGAAAATGACCAGATTTGAATGAGTTCAATCCGAAACCAAGAGTCCTGAGATCTACGTATCAGCTTTATAATAATGTTCAATTGAAAGTCACAGAAATGCATTTCACCATGATGTTTATTCAGCTAAGAGGTTTGCAATGTAGATGATTACAGATTATAAGTTATGATAAAATTATAATAAGTAAACATCTGTTTTATTTAAAAGTCACAGTGACTCAAATGTAATGTCAGTCACTTTCTCATGTGGAAATATATAATATAATGAATTATTTATCAATTATAGAATAAATATACTAATAGTCAAACATTTGGAATAATTAGATTATAATTTTTTATGTTTTTGAAAGAAGTCTCTTTTTCTTAACAAAGGCTGTGTTTATTTGTAAAAACAGTAATATTGTAAAATATTATTACAATTAAAAAAAAATTTTTTCTATTGTTAAATTGAATTTATTAATGTGATGCAGAGCTGAATTTTCATCATCATTACTTCAGTCTGATCATTCAGAAATCATTCTAATATGCTGATTTACTGCTCTAGAAACATTTATTATAAGCAAAAACAAATGTTTGTACATCGATAATAATAGGAACCTTATTATTGATTGTTAATTAACTAACAATTAAAATTTTTTGATCACGTAAATTAACTTCGGACTTAGTGAGCATTAGAGACTTACAAAAAAAATCATAATTATTCCAAACCTTTGACTTGAAGGGTACATAATATGCTATGAAATCTCATTTTTTGACGTTTCCAAACAATAGCTTTTGGAAAGTAGTGTGTATTAATGACAATATTTTTTCACAAACATATTGTTTTAAATTACTATGCTGCCATTCAACAAGAACAAATCCTTTTTTTTATTATTAAGGCTAATTGTTTTGCACTGGTCACACCTGAAATTACGTCGCTTATTGAGCACAAAAACATCCCAAACACACACACACATGAAAGCACAATGCAAATATTTTGTTTTACATACTGTAAAACATGTCGTCATACAACATTCTCACTTTTGACATTTATAAAGAAAACCAAGTCATTGCTCACCGTTTACAGTTAAAAGGAGTATCGTAAACGTGATGCTTAATTTGACCTTTCCGTTCGGCCTGTCTCGAGGGCCGGCTCTTAATGTGGTCAGTGTAATAATGAATCTACTGGGAGACGGATTCAGTTCACACACTCTGCACATGTGTGTATGAACCAATAGACTGTTACAAGTAAATGACACTCAAACCACACATGCACGCACACATGTGACATATGACAAAGCCTTCTCTCCTGCATGTGCATCTGCTGTGGTGTTGCTGAGGGAGGGAGTGCTGTTGAGGAAATTTTGTTTAGAGTTCAGTGCAGGATCTGCTTTGCATGCTTTTGCATAGCAAGAACAGAGACAGTGGCGGTGTGGCCAGGAACTGCTGTATAAAACGGTACCACAGCAGCTAAACCACACATTCATTTCTTTCTGTAAATCCATACACATACAGACCCCTCAAAACATCAAACTGTGTGTCATTATTTAAGTTAGAGCTTTTCTAACTTTTTCACAGTAATTTCAGTGTCTGTACACTTTAGCATAATGTCAAAATACTTATTAAGGAAATGACATACTTTAAAATAATATACTTAAGTGTGAACTGAATGTGAACTGAATTAAATTCTAGTTTAAACTGATATTAAATGCAATTAGTTGAACTTAAGAGTGTTTTTGGTAACACGCATCATTACACGTTACATGTACTTACTATTATAATTTATAATAACAATAAATTATGCATAATTACATGCAAGTAACCCTAAACCTAATCCTAACCCCAACCATATAGTAAGTACATGTAATTAATTAATATTACTCAGTACTTAAATGTATAATTACACTGTAACAAGGACACCTTAAAATAAAGTGTTACCATGTTTTGTTTACCCACTTAAGTAAGACTTAAGTACATCTTTATGTAATTTCAATTTCTATTGTCTGTTGAAATATGCTTAAAATACTGCTGAATTTACTGACAAGCATTTATGGTAAACTAAAATATACTGAACCTTGCATTGTGATGTATTTAAATATATTTGTAATTACACATTTGTAATGATGACGTTACAATTTAGTACATTTAAAATATATTAACTTTAAATGTAATATTGAATAACACACTACAGTTAAAATTATAATCGAGTACATAACATGCGATTTAGTACTGTATGTAGTCAACACATCAAAATAAGCGTACATCTTTAAAGCAAGGCAATAGATCAAAACATAACGATTTAATACGGGGTTTAAAGTAAAACGTTTAATTTGACATTACAACAAAGTGCACTTTTTAAAAGTGTACTTAAGTGTGTTACGAAACAGTCATGAAAGTCTATTTTCATTATGTACACTTAAGTGGCCTTTCATTTAGCAATATTACATTACCTGCAAGTACAGTTTTGTCTATCTATCTATTAGTAAAACGTTTTATCTTAACATCTTATTCCACATGTTTATGAAGCACGTCTTACCCAGCAGCAGTAGTTTGAGTTCTCTACGCGAGTCTTTCTTGTCTTTCCTCAGTTGTTTGTCTATCTCCTGATTTATCCTCTGCCGTTCCTTCTCCTCCGCAGACATGCAACATCCAGCCATGATCTCTCTCTCTCTCTCTCAGAGCCCCGTCCCGTTTAAAAGAGCACGATCTTCAGCAAGCTAGTAGGCTACAGTTTGGATTAGACGTATTTTGTTCTCCTCTGCTCCACACCACAGTCTGAGAGGTCATGAATGGGCTCCTCCTTTAAAAGTCCACTGAACATAATCTCCAGCTATAAGGCAGAACTTCAGTCTGAATGTGTAACTAGCAGTGCTGGTGGAGGAATGGCAGAACATCCTGGCGTCAGGGATGAGCGTCTGTGCTGCTCAGTCGCCACACCTTCACCCGCACCAATAGGGACGTGAAGTGGTGTGTCCACGGATTTTCCCAGCTAATCCAGATAGATAGATAGATAGATAGATAGATGATATATAGACAGACAGACAGAAAGATAGATAGATAGATAGATAGACCGATAAGAAAGATAGATAGATAGATAGATAGATAGATAGATAGATAGACAGATAGATACATAGATAGATGGATGATAGATAGATAGATAGATAGACCGATAAGAAAGATAGATAGATAGATAGATAGATAGATAGATAGATAGACAGATAGATACATAGATAGATGATAGATAGATAGATAGATAGATAGATAGATTATATTATATTATATTACATCCTACATTATCAAAAGTTTGTGATTTTTTAGGTCCCTTATTCTCACCAAGGCTGTATTTATTTGTTTATAAATACAGTAAAAACATTTATATTTTGAAATATTATTAGAATTGAAAATAACTGTTTTCTATTGTAATATACTTTAAAATGTAATTTATTCCTGTGATTTTAAGCTGAATTTTCAGCATCAGTCTTCATGCCACGTGATCCTTCAGAAATCATTATAAGGATTATTTGACGAACAAAGTTTAAACATTATAAATGTCTTTACTGTCACATTTGATCAATTTAATGCATCCTTATTGAATAAAACTATTATTTCTTTATTTAAAAAAAAAAACTAATAAAAAAAACATCTTACTGACCCCAAACTTTTCTCATTGTAATATTTTTTTTCCTCACAAATTTACAGGCATACTTTTCAGCAAGTAAAAATTATGAAGCGCTAAACGATTTATGAACCACTGTTTTGGTCAATAAATATTGAATTTAATAAACTCCAACACAGTCCTTGCTATACAGTACATTTTGGTAGATATTATACTTATAATACTTGCTATGTGCAAGAGAAAAACCAAACTTGGATGAAGAAATGAAGCTGGTCATTATTGGTTGCATGTAAAATGAATAATTTTATAGTATAATTTTTCTAGTGTCAGAGGACGATTTTGGACAAGTTGATCTAGTCATAATCATAATCATAATCATAATCATTCATTTCAGACAAGTGCTCAGTCTCAATGCTGAATTTCTTTGCTTTGTTTCTAGAATGGAGTCTAAAATCTTTTTTCAATATTATTTTATACATTTTTCATTGATTTATGACGGTAAGATCAGTTCAGTTTGCATTACTGAGAGACATAATCCAATTATAGATTTTATGATGGAACCTAATTTCTATTCTACCATAGATTATATTTAAATGTAAATTGACCCAACTCACATCACAGCATATTGTAATATGAGTGTACAAGACATGGCTTTTCCAAGAGCAGAGAGGGAAGAGTTGTGTCTGATTCAGAGATTATTAGAATAGTTAAAAACAAACAAAAAAACATTTGCTTGGAAAGACTAAAAGGTCAAACCATGCTGGACACAATTAAAGAGAGCTTTCTGCGTAGAAAGATCTGGATTTAGGCAAAACTCTATCCTTTTTGCTTGCTGTAGTCAAAGTAAGCAAGGAAAACATTTGCAACTACTTTCCAAGTGAAAATGAAGGGACTCAGAATACACAGAGAGAGTCAGGGATATGGCATCTTCTTATTTCCATGCTTTTAAATCAACACATTCTCACCAAGAACCAAAACTGTGAAGAACTCAAAAGAAATCAGACATTTTAAGTTGCTGTTCTCTTAGAGAGAGCAATAAATAAATAATTGAATTAAATGTCATTATTTCTAATTGTATGATTCCCTCACATTCAATGGTAATGTTAATCAAGGTTTACTGCACCACAAACAGTCAATAGTTATATGGCCATTTGCATTCAACTTTCTACAATAGCACTGCTGTTCTGATGCAACCATGATGATTTCTGAATAACTTGCATTTTACTATCTATAAATGATCAATTTGGACGGATACAGCTGCATCATACTCAAAAGTGAGTTTTTTCCCCCGTCACCGTCCCACCTGTGGGACGTTTGGCGCTCTTTTTTGTTGTTGTCTTTTTTCTCTATCAAATCTTTTAGTAATCATCATAAATCATATATCATTTGAAAGCTTAAAAGCCCAAGATTCATCCTGTGTAAACCATTTCGAAATCTGACATTGCTTTACCATGGAAATGGTACTTTAAAATCTTTTGGCGGTCTCCTCCATTAAAGTTGAAATTTAAAAAATTCCACTTTTGCGATAATTTGCAGATTTTCTTATTTAAAAAGAGACCAGCCTTATGTCTGTATTCCAAAGTGTTCATAAATTACAACAATTTAAGTCTATTTTAAAAAACAGTTAAGGGGTTAAGAGACGCTGTGCTAACTCCCGCCAGCAGGTGGCGCTGAGCGCAGAAGCGCAGATGGAGTTTGACGCGCAGAATGAGACGCTGCTTCTCTTTCAAACCGCCGCGGTTTGTTTTGACACTGGGTGGGTTAACTTATCAGTCTCTAGAGTGGAAACCACGACAACAGCGCTAACAAACAGGTAACAAGCGTTCAACCCATTTAAAGGAAAAGACGAAATCAGCTTTAAACCGCTTGCTGTAGCTCAGACAACACCAGGTTCATTATGCGTTATTGCAGGTGCGCATGCACCTAATACAAAAACCTATCAAAGGTAGAAATGTGACGAATATCCTGGCCAAATCAGCCATATACACGTTATTTTGGCGTGTAACGTTATTTGTATTTCGATGTGAGTTAAGCCTTCAGCAATCAGGATCTAAAGAGTAAGTGAGAATTGTTTTCTTGTCAGCAGAGACAGGTCTTCTGTATGTTAATGTTTCGTTTAGCTGATGGTTTCATTCTTGAAGTGATTTACAGTAGATTTATTACAATAAAAGACTCCCTGGTGTAACCAGAGGTTAAAGTGGACGCATTCTGCACTCATTTAATTTAATTATATTTTAATTCAACATGATAATTGTTCACTGTCTGTCTGTATGTGTTAATGTACCTGTAAAACAATTGAGTGTTAATAATCTCTTCTATGGTTGGCAAAATAAATACATACCTTTAAAAAGAGTATTTATTATGCAAATAATACATATTTAAATAATATACTTTTGTGCAAACTGAATGTAATGTTTATGGACACTTAAATGCATGTTATTTACAATTAAAAGAAAATGTATTATACTTTCAATTTATATTAAATACAGGTAGTTACTTAAGAGTGTTTTTAGAACCACTTAAGTACATCTTTATATGCAAATTAATAATTACTATTGTTTTCGAAATATGGTTAAATTGTGCTGCTGAAGCATTTATGGTAAACTAAAAAATAAACTTTAATGTCATTTCTGTTGAAATTTGTAGGTCATGCATTTAACTATATGTGTAATTACACATTTGTAATAATTTGGATTTGCCATTTATTACAATTAAATTTATTAACTTTAAATGTAATATTGAATAACACACTAGAGTAAAAATTATAATCAAGTACATTACATGTGATTTAGTATATTAGTCAGCATATCAAAAAAAGCATGACAAAAGATCATTAAAACCTAATTTAAAATCTACTTAAAGCTAAAATTTGTAATTTGACATTATTACAAAGCGCACTTTGCATTTCCATGCCTTTTTCTAGTACACAATGGTCATAGTTCATGGTTTGTCACTTGTGGGAACCTACAGCTTTTAGATACGACAGCAGATCTTACATTTGTCCATTATTTGTCTTAGGTTGCATGATGCTGGAACCAGCGCAGATCCGTCGGAGAGGTGCTCAGGATTTTGAAGGTTACTATGATCACGTGTGTGTGGCTCAGGGATCAGCTCCTGTCCGTGCGGTGAAAGCCAGCCTGAGTCGGGGGATGTTAGAGTTTAACCCTGATCACATCAGTCTGACGGACTGGACGCCTATCCTGTCAGCCCTGGCCATCAACAAACACCTCCAGCATGTTGCTATGAAGAGCTGCCACCTCACCAGCACTGGAGCTCAAAGTTAGTTAACAGACAAGCGCACAGTATATGGCAAGCCGTTTTAACATTTACTCTATAAACCGCACTAGTATCTAATTTAGCATTACTAGTACTTATTTTTTAGATACTAGTATATTTTTCATTAAGTACTAGTACTTATTCATTAACTACTAGTGCTTATTCTTTAGGTACTATTGTCTTTTGTAAAGTTAATAGAACTTATTCATTAGATACTAGTACTTAATCATTAGATACTAGTACTTATTGATTAAATACTAGTACTTATTAGTTACTAGTACTTATTTATTAGACACTAGTATTTGTTCATTAGATACTAGTACTTATTTCAATAGTGACTAGTAACTATTATATTGTTACTAGTAACAAATTTGACATTTTTGCCATTGACTTCTATGGGGATCCGTCATTGAGATATCAACTATTCAGTTTTGACTAGTATGTATTCCACTAGTGACTAGTACTTAATTTTTATGTACTAGTAGTTATTCATTAGGTACTAGTACGTATTTTTTAGATACTAGTACTCATTTATTAGATACTAGTACCTATTAAATAGACACTAGTACTTATTCATGAGATACTAGTACTTATTATTAGATACTAGTACTTATTTACTTATTTTTTAGATACTAGTACTTATTAGGGCCTTTCGCACCGTGGGAACATTTTCATAGTACCAGAACTAATTGTGGAACTACCCACTTTGGCGCGCACAAATTACGTTGCTGTCGACCGGCTTACGTCACGTCTTAGTACACACTCTCAGTGCGAATGCAACCCTTTAAATGGTACTGGGAAATAGTTCGCGCAAAATCGT
>NW_015636528.1:336569-340503 GCF_001515625.1 Sinocyclocheilus rhinocerous
CTTTAGTACTGTACATTTAGTTCTGGAACTAAAGCGGTGCGAAAGGCCCTATTATTAGATACTAGTACTTATTTTTTAGATACTAGTACTTATTTTTTAGATACTAGTACTTATTTTTTAGATACTAGTACTTATTTTTTAGATACTAGTACTTATTTTTTAGATACTAGTACTTATTTTTTAGATACTAGTGCTTATTTATTATAAACTAGTTCTCATTCATTAGATACTACCTATTAAATAGATACTAGTACTTATTCAATAGATACTAGTACACATTTATTAGATACTAGTATTTATTCTAAATGTTACTACTAGTAAGATTATTTATTTTACTAGTAAATTTTTTAAATGAACTCTACTGTAGCCATTTAGACTAGTCATAACATAAGACGAGTAAAAAAGCAGATCTGACTAGTAAGATAAGAATACTTGGTTGCACCTTATTTTACAGTACGCGCACTTGCATGTACTTACAGTGTACCTACCTAAGAAAGTACTGGTAATATAAGGTAACTACATGGGGTAGGGTTAGGTTTAGGGGTAGGTTCAGGGTTAGTACCTAGTTTTTACCTAGTTATTGTAATTACATAGTACATAGTATAAACATGAGTAACAGGACTGTAAAATAAAGTGCTACCAATAAAGGTTTGTATACGTTTTATTTCATTTATAAAGTCTTTACTGTGCTGTAAATTATATTATTTTTGCGCAACACAACATAAGGACTAGGTGTCAGTCAGCTGCGTCAGCAGCGGTCGGTCGCTTCGCATAATGGAAATGCCTTTTGCTTTGCATAACATAAATTGATTTTATTCATTATAATACTGAGTTTAATTTAATTTGATGTTAAAATATGTTCTCTAATCTCAGTACTGTTTGATTATGGGCAGGTTATAGAGTCAGTCACGGCATCTTTCAGCTCTGAGTGAAACGCGAGGCCGCGGTCTGAAGTTCGCAGTTCCCCCCGCGAACAGCAGCCCTTCACCGGCTCAGATTTCGGTGACACACCGGCATGTGAATTAGCACTATTTCGGTAAAAAGCGATTACAGAGAACAGTTGGATACACTTAAATTAAAATGCTTCTTTTAAATATTAAATTTTTTATTTCTAAAATGCTCGTTAAACGAGTTAAAATATATGTAATATTGCAAACTATGCTGTATTCACCCAAATAAATTCAATTTGTATTTTGTCCATGTGTTCTTGCTTAATAAATGTTTATCTTTTGATTATTGCTGTAGCCTCTAGTAATTCTGTGTGTGATTTTTAATTTCCAGCCCATTTTAAGGCAGCAATATAATCATTTTTAAACAATAGTTGACTTAAATAAAACAACCCAGCATGTTTGGTAAAAACATTAACCCAACCAGCTGGTTCAAAATAACCCAGCATGTGTTCTGTCCAATATTTACCCAACGCTGGGTTGCCAAATAACCCAAGTTTTGTTGTTTTTAACTCAGCATTTTTTTAGAGTGTAGCTTCTGCTAACTGTCGTACATGCGTTAATGAGAGAGTGGTGTTCCAGCGAATGACGTAGGACATAGCAAATGTGGCTTGAAAGACTCTCTGAGAGCTGTGCTTAATACATGTCTACACTACTGACAATAGACAATAGATCTTTTTTTACCTGTGAAATTTCAACAAAATTTCACTAATGTGACTGCACCAAGGCATTTTCACATGGCATTAAAATAGTATACTACTGTGGGAAAAGAAGCATAAAGGTGTGATCACATTAGGATTTTTGCAGGCAAAGAAGGTCCATTGCCCAATATTACACTGATTCGTCTGGGAAATTATTTTGCCTCATCATGCATCCCTCATAAGAATTTCTAGATCACAGATTCCTATTGAGACGACAGCATTTCTCCTGTGGAATTTAGCTGTACAAAGGAAAATGTGCCCTCACCTTAAAATAGGAAATAATTAATTTCACAATCTATAGCTTTGTTTATTTAACATTATATGTAACAATTCAAAAGTCATTATTGGCCGTATTTACATAGTAACTAAGCCAGCATTTGTCATAAATCAAATATGCTGGATGAGTTATGTTGGAA
Organism: Sinocyclocheilus rhinocerous; assembly: GCF_001515625.1. Classification (NCBI taxonomy): domain Eukaryota; kingdom Metazoa; phylum Chordata; class Actinopteri; order Cypriniformes; family Cyprinidae; genus Sinocyclocheilus; species Sinocyclocheilus rhinocerous. Next base: position 338,634 of record NW_015636528.1, read on the forward strand.
TCACTGGTGGACCCATTTGTTCATAACAATGGCATCTAGCTGTAGGGGCTAACAGGGTCATGAATAAGTACTAGTATCTAATGAATAAGTACTAGTAACTTTACAAAAGACACTAGTACCTAAAGAATAAACACTAGTACCTAAAGAATAAGCACTAGTACCTAATGAATAAGTACTAGTACTTAATGGAAAATATACTAATATCTAAAGAATAAGTACTAGTACCATGAAAATAGATACTAGTATGGCTTATAGATTAAATGTTAAAACGGCTTTCCATATACAGTATCTGTTTTATCTATTATAGTGCACAAAAATCATCTGATGGAAATGCATTATACTGCACATGTGTTATGTAATGTACAACATGCCATCTAGAACATTTGTACAGCCCAGCAGTCATTATAATTTAATTAAATTGCAAAGAAACATATTGTGTAGCCGTGTTTTAGCTGAGGAAGCTGTCCTGGTTCATCAAAACTCATCAGTGAGGTGAATCTTATTATGATGGAGTGTCTTTATCTTCTCAGGTTCTTCCAGGTCTCATAGTAAGAAGAAGACCCCTGTGATTCATTCCAAGAATATGACTTTTCAGTTGTGCAAGGCTGTGCAAAAGTGCCTGTGTGAGTCAAGCAGCCTAAAGACCCTTCAGCTGCACGGTTTGCCACTGAGAGAGAGGGACCTCACGGCTCTCACAAAAGTGGAGTGAAATATTTAGACTCTCTCTTTGATATTGATTATATTGTTTATAATGTGTGAATGATTATATATTATAATGATTATATAATGTATAATGTGTGAATGTTTGTATGTGTGGATGGATGTATTTATTTTTTAAATTAATTTATTATAATTTTTTTGTGCTTTTTAATTTGCTTTAAGTGTTTTGTTTAAATTATTTATTTGTTTGTTTTAGTTGTTTTATTTCTGATGTTTTTTATGTATTTTATTTCTGTATTTATTTTATTATATATTATATTTTATTTTATATTAATGCCTCATTCATTTTTGTTTTAATGTTTTATTTATTTATTGTATTATTTATTTATTTTAATTAATTTATTTTTTATTGATTTATTTAATTTTTATTTCATTGAAAAAATTGTTTGATTTTTATTGTGTTTTTATTTAAATCCTTTTATGTATTATTTGAGAACTTGTTTAATTAACATCGTAATTTCCCTTAGGGTTTAGCTAAGAGTGTGTCATTGGAGTATCTGTCTTTAGCACACTGTCAAATCGCAGATCAAGGTTTGGAAGGTGAGTTAAAATCATCAGACAGATTATGACATTTAAAGGTGCAATAGGTGATTGTCTTCAGAAAATTTTTTTGTTATGCTGGTTGAAAGTCTCTTCACATCCCGATAGCAAGCATTAAGTTAAGTGGTCTAAATGTATTTATCTGTATTTATATATTCTGTGGAAGGCGTAGGACCAAGAAATGTTTGTCCAATCAAAACGCTCGGTCCGAGTGTTTTAATTGGCTTTCCTACCTGCCTGTCAACGTATGTATTAGCATACCTCTGCGCACCGGGTTTGCGCAGACAGGATACGTCATCAGCGCGAGAATGGCAGACAAACATCAACAACCCGATCTTCCTTCCTGGTATTGTAGTACTTTTAAAGTTTTCTCACCGGTGAATGACACATGATGTAGGCAGCCCAGCGGTTCCCAATTCCAGTCCCTGCGCCCCCCCCCGCTCTGCATATTTTGCGTGTCTCACTTAGTTAACACACCCGATTCAGATAACCAGCACGTTAGAAGAGAGCTATGTGCATGAACTGTGTTCTGATCGATATGATCCCTACACAGTGTTCATTGCTCCCTACACCCTGAGCGGGGGAAATCCGTTGAAGTTTACTTCACTTC
>NW_015636528.1:340805-353168 GCF_001515625.1 Sinocyclocheilus rhinocerous
TAGACCGGTGACGACCGCACAGAGTAGCATTATAACAGAACTTTCAAATGTGTCTAGTATGATAAAACAGCGCTGCTTTTTTCCCCCACATACTCACGACCGGAAGGAGCGGAAGCGGTCGACTGTGGCATAATAAAAGCGTGTGTCACGCTCGTTCAGCGGCCTCATTTCGCTTCGACGGCTTTCAGCCTCACCCTGCTTCATTCTACTACGTTAATAAATCATTAGCTCATCCATGAACATGATTTCTGCCCGAGTCCCGTCGGATTGCATCGGCTGTGGGGATGAAGACCACAACTCCCATGATTCCACACTCAGTCAAGGCGTCATCAAACTACGCCTTTGATTCTTTGTTTATTTTGAATACGCGCCCTCTAGCGGCGAAAAATTACATATTGTGCCTTTAACTTCGGAACATGAGCTGGAATTGGGAACCGCTGATGTAGCCTATTGTAGTAAATGTTGTCTCTGGTATTCTGGTCTGTGAGCATATATGCGTTCAGGGGGCGTGGCTTTGGACAGCGATTGCAGGGAGGGTGGGACATTCAGGCTAAAGTTAGCATTTTCCAAGATCTCCTACTGCACCTTTAAGTCATTCATTCATTTATGTCATTCATTATCTGTGAGAAGCTTAATTGACTACATGTGCAAATGTTGTATACATATATTTTTGAATGTGCTGAATATTGTATGTATGAGTTATTAATGCAAAAAATTTCTTTTTGATATATGGTTCTGTCATTCAGTCATCTGTCAGAGTGTGAAATATTCCTCAACGATTAAGACAGTGGATTTCTCTTCCTGTAATATCACCTGGCAGGGAGCGGAGCATATGGCGAACATCATAAAGGTACAAGTGAACATTTGTTAACATTATTCATTCCTGGAAGTCTACGTAAATAAATTATCCTCCAAAAGAATTACCTGTGAAAAAAAAAGATCTGCTTTAAATGTCATGATAAAAAGTTAGAACCTCCTCAGATTCATGAGGCTCATCTGTGGTTTAGCACCAGGCAATGAGACGGCATAGCACGGCGTGGGTGGAGACTTTGCGCTACAGGAAAGCAGAGTTTGAAGCAATGAGCGGACTGCGCAGAATCACTCTCAATGACAACATCCTGATCGGAGACCGAGGAGTGACGGCACTCTCCCGCGAGCTTACAGAGGACCTGTGGGTCAAAGGTTTGACAAGTCACTCGTCCACACATACACATACATATACTGTATATCAGAAGCTTGTAGACACCCACATTCCCATGTTATATTCCCCTAGCGGTGGACCTGCAGCGTTGTGGGATCTCGAATGAAGGAGCTCAAGTTCTAGAGCAGATGCTTCAGTCCAATTCCACTCTGTGTGTGCTTGACATCAGGAGAAACCCCCTTGTCGGTAATTGATCCAAAGTGTTGATACATAACTACTCCAAATCAGCACTACACTACCATTCAAAAGTTTGGGGTCAGAAAGAATAATTTTTTTTAATTAGATTTTTTTTTGTTTTACATTTTTTGAAATGCTTGCCAAGACTGTTTTATTAGAAGAACAGTAAAAATAGTAATACTTTAAAATGTAAAAATTTTAAATTTTTATATATATATATATACAGTATATTTATATATATATATATATATATATTAATGGTTTAAAAGGTTTGATGCTCAAGAAACATTAAATATTATTATTATTATCAATGTTGAAAACAGTTGGGCTATTATTATTTTATTATTATATTTTTGTAGAAATCTTTTGTAACTTTATGAATCTTTTTACTGTCATTTTATTTCAATTTAAGCCCATGTCTTTCAAAAAAAAATTTGTACTGATTTCTTACAAACGTTTGAATGGTATTATACTTTTTTATCATCTAATATTTTGGTGCATTTAGAAATACATTACATTACAGACATAAAATGGCTTGTGAATGCGGTTTTATGTTGACGTAATATTCTAATGAACAAAATGATAATGGTACCTGGTCAGCACTTGCACTCTAAGACAGCAAGGTAGACCTCCAAATCACATTGTTTTGTCATTTGTCTCTTAGATAATAATGTGGTGAAGGCTGTGCTCAAAAAAGTTCTCATGAACACTAAAAGCCATGACTCACAGGTCAGACAACTCTTGCATGTTTATATGTTTTAGATGGTTGGATATTGGCTACATGAACTCATTGTCGATGTGTTGTGTTTCAGTATCTGTGGCTTAAACCTCCTTCTCCCAAAAGCACTCTTGATCAATCACGGCAGTTAAGGAGGAAGAATGCAGGAAAAGCAACATATCGAATTGGTATGTGCAGTATTTTGGCTATTTATTTATTTTTTGTTCTTTTGGACCATTTAATGCCGTTCTCTGCAGGATCTCGCCGGTCGTCGTCTGTAAACTCTGTGTGGAGGCCTCCTCTGCCTGGTTCAGTGGGGTACGTCCCATGGCGCACTGCTGCACGGGCTGGCTTACAAAGGTAAGCACAAAGATGCTAGCGATATCAACTGTAGTATAGATTTCAGACAGGTTGAACAGGAACTGTTCCAGAATGTATCCAGATGTATGAGAAGCAATTCAATCCTTCAATACTTCCATTCAAGTCAATAAGATGCGTGAATGTGTCTCTCTTTGTCCATAAAGAGGTGCATCACAGACTGATGGGCTGACAGACCAGAGTTTTCAAGTAAGGACTGTTTAATTGCTAAATTTCTTCATGTAAATTTTTACGTTGACTATTATACATTTAGTAGACTGACTTGTAAGTTGAGTCGCATTTTTTTAAACTCTAAAATCCGAAATTTTCGTATGCGTTTTTTTTCGTATTCGTCATCCTTTCCTATCAGAATGCTTGCTACAGATGCGAAAACGCAGAAAATCGAACCTGGTCTGAATTTTTTTATGACGGACAAAAAAACATGATTGAAACAACGTGAAGGTCGTATTTATTTTTTTAACGTGCAAAAATTTCGGATGAGAATTTCTGCGAAGACCTTTAGTGTGGAATGTGTTGAGGATGTCATGATGGCTTTCTTCATCAGAACGCCACCTCTGTGCGGGTAACCGTTGAGACGGAGTCAGAGTCGGAGGAGGTGGATGGTGCAGATGTACCGGGTCCTCAGGAGAAAATCACAAGCTACCAGTTCAGACGACTAGAGAGGGAGAATAATCGATTACAGGTGCTGCAGTAACAGCCTGTCCAATTGTTCTCTCTCATGTGCTTACTGAAGGAGGAAGCTTGTTAAGAGAGCTAGAAAAAATAAAACATATTCTCACTTTAGTTTTTCAAGAGGTCACATGGATTCTGCAGAACTGTAAAGAAGATTTTTAGCTAAATCTGTGGTCCTTGGTGATTCATAAAATGCAAGTCAACAGCTGCCGTCACTTTGAGGGTCAAAAAAAGCATATCAGGCGGCACAAAATGAATACCTGTGGTTCCTGATGATATATTGAGGTCTTATTCAGTCTGTGCATTATTTACAACATTATCAGCAGCTCATCAGTTCTCAGTTCAGTGACTGTTGGAGGAACTAGAGCAATGTATGAGTCGGCAAAACCTAGCATCATAGGATCATGTGCTTACTTTTGGCAAATTTTGATTTGGAGTGATTGTCTGGCACATCCGAAAGGAACTTTTTGATTGAGGAACTTGATCTGTGCTGCTCGAGGCGCAAACTATTTCAGATGATTCAGTCCGATTTGGTGAACTGGTTAATGATTAAAAATAATGATTCATTCGTGAACCAGACATTTTTGTGTTGCCTGATATGCTTTTTCTTTTTTTTTTTGACGGTAACCACTGCCTTGCATTTTATGATTTACCAACGACCACGAGTTCAGCTAAAAATCTTCTTTATTGGTCTGCTGAAGAAAAATCATCTACATCTTGGATAGCCTCAATGAGGAAATTAACAGCAAATTGTCATTTTTGCATGAACTATCCTTTTAAAATACACTTTTCAGATTTTCAGTTTATTTCATTTGTCCTCTAAAACTTTCCAACATGCATCACATGACACGAGTATTCCTTTCCCTCAGTTTTTCAGTAATGGACGTCATGTACATTTCCACCGCTTCTCATATAATGTATTGTATTTGTATAGTTTAAAGCTATTTAGTAAAGCTAATTTTATGGTTAGGGTTGTATGTATTTTAAATGCACACAAACAATAAAAAACACTTTGCATAATTTGACAAAATCCCCAGTTGATTGGAAATGCACACCTTTTTGTTGTTTTCTTAATGCAGCATGAATCTCATACTTCATCTCAAGCTCTTCAATCACACTGCTGTAAACAAGAACACTAAATTAAAAAAACAAACAAAGCAAAATCGATTGGATTGGTTGTAAAGTCAAATGTTTTGAAAAATATATAAATAATGTTCATACAATAAATATTGTAATTGCTTATGTTTATCCTTCCGTTTAGATTATTATTGTTAAATATGTAATAATCATGTAATTCTCATTTTTATGATTACTTTCCATAGTTTGAAAACTAGGACAGCAGTAAAATAACAAATATAATTCATGAAAAGTAGCAAAGATAAATTATATCATGACAAAAAGTTCCAGTTTTATTGTGATTATAGCAACAAAAAAAAATGCCCAAAGTTGAAGTAGTATACAGTGACACAAGATTTTGATATTTTGTAGTCTAATGTAATGACAATCAGAATATTTATGTTATTTATGTATTGTTTTTTTTGAGCGTGGCTTAAATGTATGAGATGTTAAATGGTTTGGTGCCACTGTATATATTGTAAGTCGCTTTGGATAAAAGCGTCTGCAAAATGACTAAATGTAAATGTAAATATATAAAGGACAATACAGTACAGTTCCTCTCTTCACGCACAGGTGGAGCTGGAAGAGTGTCGTCTGAGGCTGGGGGAGGAGAGGAACAACAGGCTGAAAACCAACTCTCGCCTGGTGGAGGTACAAGTATCCCCCGTTATTCTGCTTGTAAAATGAAAAGTTATGTGAGCGTATATTAATATGTCTCTTCCTGCAGCTGGAGCTGGAGAATGAGCGTTTGCGCAGTCTGAATCAATCCCTGTCTGAAGCCCATCTCAGCGCCTCTGTTCTGGAGGATGAACATGTGCTGGAAAGCATCGAATCCTCCTTCCAAAAATTCCACGCTTTCCTAGATCTGCTGAAAGACGCTGGGTCTGTCTGATCTCACATTTTACTACTATCTACTGAATGATTTATGCATTACTGTTTATGCCTTGTTTAATCAAAAGTCTTGATGCCATACTGTTTTTAAAATGTTGAATCTTCAAAAATTTCATTGGCATTTTCATACTTGGCTGTATGTTAGGCTTGGCCAGTTTGCGTCTATGGCTGGAATAGACCAATCAGACTTTGGGCTTCTTGGGCATCCTCAGCTCTCCTCAACAGAGAGGACACACGTCGGCCAAGAAAACCAGAGAAATGAGGAGAGGAGGGAGAGTTTAGCAGTGGGTAGAAATAAGAGAAACAAAAAACATTCCAAAAATATTCAATAAAAATAAAGAAATGTTTATTTTATTTATTTGTTTGTTTTATGAATTATTAACTACTATTTAAAAGTTTGCGGTCAGTTAGATTTTTAAAATACAAATATATATTTTTATTCATGTTAATATAAATGTAATATAAATGACTAAATGTAAATGTAATATATTGTATTTATATATATATATATATATATTAGTGCTGTCAAACGATTAATCGCATCCAAAATAAAAGTTTTTAATTTATATAATATATGTATGTGTACTGTGTATATTTATTATGTATATATAAATACACACACATACAGTATATATTTTGAAAATATTTACATGTATATACATTTATATATTTATATTCTTATATATAAATATATTTAATATATAAACATAACATATTTTTCTCAAATATATACATGCATGTGTTTGTATTTATCTATACATAAATATACATGGTATACACATATTATGTAAACTAAAACTTTTATTTTGGATGCGATTAATCGTTTGACAGCACTAATATATATAATTATATTACATATTAATGTTTTCATTCAGCAAGGATGCATTAAATTGATGAAAAAGGTAACAGAAAAGACATTTATAATGCAACAAAAGGACGCTTTGATCACAGGCATAAATTATATTTTACAAAATATTAAAATAGAAAAGAGTTATTTCAAATTATAATATTTCACAATATTGCTGTTTTAATTCTTTTTTTCCCCCATCAAATAACTGCAGCCTTAGTGAGCAGAAGAGAACATTTTGGAAAACATTAATAAAACTTTCAACCCCAAACTTTTAAATGGTAGTGTATTTATTTTTATTGATTTTTAATGTTTATTAGTATTTAATTACAATATTATTCTTATTTCTCTAATCACCACACAGACGGCAGCTATCCCTCAACCTGAATCCAGGACTCATTCAGAACCTCCTGCTAACACTGAAGACTTTCCCCGGCCTCATTCCGAACAGGAAGTGCCTCTGAGTCCAGTCAGCTTGTGTCGTGCCTCCCCACCTTTACAGGAGCCACTTGAGTTTGAGGCCCCTGAGAGGAGCCGAGAGTCCTCTTACTCTTCAAACCACCAGAGGGCCGGCGGAGGCTCTCGCTCAGGCAGCTCAGTCAGTAGTGTCAGTCCTCAGTCCAAAGCCTCAACGTCCTCCAGAGCGAACGGATCTGTGTGCTCGGCTCTTAACTCGAGAGCATCTAGTCTGTCTCAGTTGGGTTCAGGCAGACAGAGCGCTTCAGGAAGCCAGAGAAGCGCTGCTGGATTGGTTGGGTTTTAGAGCTAAATCAGCTGGAGAGATCTTGTTATCGTGAAAACTTCTCTGGAATGTTGGTGGCTGCTGTCATCTTTATCTGTCCAGTGTGTTTTGAGAACCATGCTGAGAGAATCCTGTTATTATTTGTTTGTTTGAGAGGTTGATGTTCTATAGGACATTTTAGGTACAAGATATTAATGCTGTTTAGTTATATAGACTATGAAGTTTTATTTATGGTATGTTTGTAGTTCAGTGACACTAAGGTTATTATTTAAGAGTTTTTTTTATAGATTTTTTGTGTGACTGCTAAATTGATTGATATTTGTGATTGATTAAAAACAGTGAAATCAAATTTGCCATCTGCTAATTGTTGTAATGATTTTTCATTTGAATATAAACCTGTTTTTGTATGTCATGTGACCTGTCTAGTGCAATACTTTAATTTTACACTTCACACTTTATAATAATAAATGATTACGATGATAATAATTTTTATTTTTAGTTAAAAAATGTTTTTATTACTATAAAGTGAATAGTATTTTTGAATAAAAGCCATTTAATAATAAAAATAATAATTATTATTATAATAATTATAATTATTATTATTAAATGGGAGGAAGTGCCTCTGCCTCTGCTCTTACTCCAGTTTCTCACAACAGGGGGACAGGAGAACTGTCAGTAAATGGGAAAACAAAGTAACTTATTTGAAAAAGTAACTCTACTTTCTTGTACTGTATTGAAAAATTAATCTGATTACGTAACTCACGATATTTGTATCATTTGTTTTGAAATTTTGTTGTATGCATTTGTCTATGCATCTAAATCAACCCCAAACTTTTAAATGGTAGTGTATTTATTTTTATTGATTTTTAATGTTTATTAGTATTTAATTACAATATTATTCTTATTTCTCTAATCACCACACAGACGGCAGCTATCCCTCAACCTGAATCCAGTACTCATTCAGAACCTCCTGCTAACACTGAAGACTTTCCCCGGCCTCATTCCCAACAGGAAGTGCCTCTGAGTCCAGTCAGCTTGTGTCGTGCCTCCCCACCTTTACAGGAGCCACTTGAGTTTGAGGCCCCTGAGAGGAGCCGAGAGTCCTCTTACTCTTCAAACCACCAGAGGGCCGGCGGAGGCTCTCGCTCAGGCAGCTCAGTCAGTAGTGTCAGTCCTCAGTCCAAAGCCTCAACGTCCTCCAGAGCGAACGGATCTGTGTGCTCGGCTCTTAACTCGAGAGCATCTAGTCTGTCTCAGTTGGGTTCAGGCAGACAGAGCGCTTCAGGAAGCCAGAGAAGCGCTGCTGGATTGGTTGGGTTTTAGAGCTAAATCAGCTGGAGAGATCTTGTTATCGTGAAAACTTCTCTGGAATGTTGGTGGCTGCTGTCATCTTTATCTGTCCAGTGTGTTTTGAGAACCATGCTGAGAGAATCCTGTTATTATTTGTTTGTTTGAGAGGTTGATGTTCTATAGGACATTTTAGGTACAAGATATTAATGCTGTTTAGTTATATAGACTATGAAGTTTTATTTATGGTATGTTTGTAGTTCAGTGACACTAAGGTTATTATTTAAGAGTTTTTTTTATAGATTTTTTGTGTGACTGCTAAATTGATTGATATTTGTGATTGATTAAAAACAGTGAAATCAAATTTGCCATCTGCTAATTGTTGTAATGATTTTTCATTTGAATATAAACCTGTTTTTGTATGTCATGTGACCTGTCTAGTGCAATACTTTAATTTTACACTTCACACTTTATAATAATAAATGATTACGATGATAATAATTTTTATTTTTAGTTAAAAAATGTTTTTATTACTATAAAGTGAATAGTATTTTTGAATAAAAGCCATTTAATAATAAAAATAATAATTATTATTATAATAATTATAATTATTATTATTAAATGGGAGGAAGTGCCTCTGCCTCTGCTCTTACTCCAGTTTCTCACAACAGGGGGACAGGAGAACTGTCAGTAAATGGGAAAACAAAGTAACTTATTTGAAAAAGTAACTCTACTTTCTTGTACTGTATTGAAAAATTAATCTGATTACGTAACTCACGATATTTGTATCATTTGTTTTGAAATTTTGTTGTATGCATTTGTCTATGCATCTAAAAATATTTATTTATTTATTATACTGATGAATCTCCAACGACTGATTGAGAAACAGAACATTAAAAAAAGAGATCTGACACGTGATTGGCTGCTTGCAGGCGCGCGTGTACTCACTCGTCCAATCGGAGCGCTCGACACTGACTTCAGCGACTCTCCTCCGAGCAGAAGATCGTGCATGCAGCTGGTGAGTAGCAGCTCTCCATCAAAACATCATACACACAAACACAAAACACAAGTTTGTTTCTGGACTCACTGGGAAAGTATCCTACATTTATAAAGTAATAGGAAATTGTGCGTTGAATAGAAACGCAGTTTCTGTTGTAAGGTCAGCTGGGCTTGTGCTGCTAGCATTGTTAGCATGTTGTTGTTATTGTATGGTATGGGGTTGATAAACATAGCGCTGTTAACAATAACACTACCAATGTGTGCAACAACACCGTTGTTTTGCGAACCATCTGATGAATGTTTTTGTATTAGTTAATCAAGCTAACAGTGAAATCCGCCATGATTCCAATGCACAATAGATGTGTGTCATGGGGAAAATGCTCCCTCAAGAACAATGTACTTTTATTGCCATGTTATTGGGAACTTAGCATATACAACATACTGTCTGGGAAATTGGAAATACTGACCAATTTGATTGTTATTTGCATGGCATTGTATATCTTAGAGGAGGTAACTTAATCTTGTCCCATTGTTGGGGACAAAACTACCCTGCACTAAGGCATGAAGTGAATTATAAAAAAAGTATGGTGTAAAAGATGTCGAATTAATGTATGCTGAATGTAAATAGTGGTAGATACTGTGTGCTTGACGTGTAAATTTCAATAAATAGCGTCTTGTTTATGGTAAGTGCAAACAGTATTTTTTACTGTCACACAAAGTGTAGTCCATGCGATTTGTACTCTACATATTCTGAAATTCCCTTCACAATCACAAAGTTATACAGAGTTTTCCTCTACACCATAGCTGGATACATAAAAATAACCCATTACAAGTGTACTTGTTGATGCCACAAACAATTTTATGCATTTACTGAAAATCTTCTAAAATGCCCCTTTTCTAAACTAGGTACAAGGGACAATCAAGAAGAACATCAAAAATGTGTAGAAATGTAATTATATACAGTAATATGATATTCCAAAAGCCAACTTATTGAAATGTTATTTAAACTTCTTCTTATTATTCTTCTGAGACTAAAATTTCTGATTCTAACTCCTGCTAGAGCTTTAACTCTACAAACTCAGCCCAGCTCTTCAGACTGATCTAACCGAGTGTGCTATATCTTTTCTAACTGATTGGACTTACGGTTTTCCTAAAAATGAAGATTAAAAATCATAAAAATCCCATAGACTTACATTGACGGAATGTTCAGATGAGCCAAGACTATTCAAACTGTCAAAATTCAAATCTAAACACACTAAAGCCCATTAGACTCAATTAAGATGCCATTCATTTAGGCTTCCACTCTGTCTAATATTTCTTATCTATCTGTCTGTCTGTCTGTCTGTCTATCTATTAGGGGTGTAACGATTCATCAATATGGATCGATACATCGATACGATGTCTGACGAGCTATCTATCTATCTATCTATCATCTGTCTATCTATCTATCACATAGCAACCTAAATGGGGTGGAGAGTGAAGTTTTCATTATATTTAGGAAGAGGTCATGGTTACATTGTTTATTTTAACGGCACAGATCGCGCACAAACGAACGGCACCGGTTTGGAGAGATTTGGACGGCATGGGGTGGAGAGTGACGTCACTGCCTCGAATTCTGTTTGTTATTTCTAAGAAGGGGAAATATATTTGATGTTCCTTTCAACGGCACAAATCAGCACAAATTGAGCACAAACGAATGACAACGGTTTTGTGCGATTTAGACAAACTGGGGTGGAGAGTGACGTCACAGCTTCCCGAGTCACATTAAAGATTCGTTCAAAATGAACTAATCGTTCAAGAACGATCCAACACTACAAAGGAGCGCTGTTATTTTGACAGGAAAATACAACAAAGAATATCGTTTACATGTAGCGCGCATAGGTAGCGCGTGAATTCTCTCTCTCCCTCTCTCGCTGAGTGTGTGTGAGACAAAGCGACGGCGAGACGTGCGCCTTCACACTAGAGTTTACGGTACGTCGCGCGTTGCCCATCCATTCAGATGAACTGAAAAACAGCACAGATCGCTTGGCGGAGAGTGAAACTCTGATGCGCTCAGTCAGAGAGTGTTCAGCGACTGAAAATATATCTGAGCTAAACTTATACTTAGCCTCCAACTCACACACTGGCGAGTAAAATCTGAGAATTTATTAGCCATTGGCTGCTCTGAAAAGAGCTGTTTTTGACAGGGTAAAAAAGGTGTTTTTTACACTACCATTGAGAAATTTGAACCAAACTATGTTACAGACTTTTCATTAAGACCCTAAAGAATCATATCAACTTGTGGAAAATGGGCAACCTATGACCCTTTTAATATCTCAAACACCAAACCAGCACAAACGTTCATTTTTGCGGCACAAATCAGCACAAACGAATGGCATAGTTTTGGTGATTAGTTCTTTTTATGGATTGCCAACTTCACGGAGGTGATAGATATTATGAACTAGCACTGCTCAAATCATTTTAATGTAATTTCCCCCCCCATTTTTTGGTAAGTAGTCATAATGATTCTGGATTCTGATCCAGTTAACCAATTTATTTAAATTATTTTTTTTTCTTTTCTTGACAACAACAGATGCTGATGACTGGAGTGAATGATCCTTAATAAATAAGAAACATGGTAAGTCACTCTGTATGTTTTATGCTTTGTTATTATTATTCTAAAACTACCTCATATGAGCGTTTGACCTGCTTCTGTCATGTTGTTCATTTCGTTTGTTCACTGTATTCATGTATCTTCTACAAATCACAGATCCGGATAGCTGCTCTGAATGCAGCATCTCATGCTGCAGATGAGCATGAAGACGCCTTCAGAAGCACTAAAACAAGTCAAACAAAGGAAGCCCAGGTGAGTCAGATGCTTTCAAGTAACTTTCTTTTTGGTCTGTTTCATGTATTTTTTTTTTTTTACCCTTTAAAGCCTGAATTTTTTTTTCAGTGGAACTGTTTATTGAACCTTTTGGCAAAATGTACATGAAAACGTTTGCGTATGTGTTTTTTGTTGAGTATCATATTGGATAGATCTAGGGCTGTTGCGATTTGTCGATTTTATTTGACTATTCGATTTTTAAAAATCCTCGACTTCATTTTGCTCGCGTCGACTAACCGGCAAAATAAAAAAAAAAAGTGGCGCATTTCACGGACGAGAATCCATAAAACACATTATTAGTCTGTTTTCCAAGGCTGCATGATATTATTAAACCCATTTAAAAATCATAATTAAGCATAATTGTGAATTCACAAACGCCACGATTTAATTAAATAATTATATGCGATGCAGTTCTAATACAGTATATGCACTTTAATTATTTACATGCGTGTAGGTTAAGTACATGCGT
>NW_015636528.1:353884-355522 GCF_001515625.1 Sinocyclocheilus rhinocerous
TTGTCGATTTTATTTGACTATTCGATTTTTTTAAATCCTCGACTTCATTTTGCTCGCGTCGACTAACCGGCAAAATACCGGAAGTGGCGCATTTCACGGACGAGAATCCATAAAACACATTATTAGTCTGTTTTCCAAGGCTGCATGATATTATTAAACCCATTTAAAAATCATAATTAAGCATAATTGTGAATTCACAAACGCCACGATTTAATTAAATAATTATATGCGATGCAGTTCTAATACAGTATATGCGCTTTAATTATTTACATGCGTGTAGGCAGGGCCGGATTTATGCATAGGCATTCTAGGCACGTGCCTATGCTTGCTCGTCCAGGGGGGGCCCAAACACAATGAAGAGATATATATAATTTTTTTTAAAAACTCAATCTACAACAGTAAAGAACCAAAACCCCAGAAGACAAATATAACAACCAATAGGGTAAAAATTACAAGTTATTTCCATGTTTTCCACCTTTTTATGTAGCTATGGAAATTGCGCTTTCTTTCTCCCGTTCTCATTCTCAGACGCACACACACAGACGCGCACACGCGGAGATGCGGACAGAAACTCGTTGTCAGCGCCGTCCCGCGAATTTATCAATAAAATTGTTTCACAGCTGAAAAGCTACATGACATCTCTTAGTAGCGAGGTTCTTGAAGCAGTTCAACTAAAAGATTCGCTATTAGTAGACGCTGCTGCTGAGAGACACACAGACGCAGGTATTCACGCGCGCTTAATCTCTCTCTCTCCCTCTCTCTCTCTCTCTCTAATAACTGCATTAGCCTGCATATCAATAGCGCAAGTCTGTTATTAGCTCTAAAATGACATTTTGGAATTTGCAACGGAAGGTTTGGGAGGATGTGCATAAGAAATTACTTCAACACACACAAGATTTCAGGACGGAAACATGACAGATGTCTTGAAAATAAATCATCTGAACGGTGCCTTGAGGTGGTTGTGACTCCAGGCCATTAAAATTATTAGAGAAATAATGCACTCCCAAAAGTGGTATGGCCACGACGCCGGAGCCTATTAATGGAACGGTTCTCCGTTCTCAAAGAAAGAACTACATTCAATCTTTATTGGCTGATAATATTTACCAAAAGAAACGGTCGTAACACTGAACATAGGCACTTATTGTGATAGAAAACACTGTAACAGTTATCACTGATTACGAAATATTTTTGTTTGCTGGGGTTCTAATATTATATATTGATAAGGAAGGAGGGCCCAAAAATTTGTTTTGCCTATGTCACGATAAGAGGTAAATCCGTCTCTACGTGTAGGTTAAGTATGTGCGTCACACAGCGGCTCCGTTCACAGTAGTTCCACAGTAACTGTTATCATTTACATGTGTGGAGCGTCTCAAACTACATCTCTGCATGTTGTTGTGAGTTTGGGTTTATTATAACGTTCATCTGGGAACGCAACATGTGCCATTTCATTAGATTTGTAAGGTAAATCATTTATAAATCTATGCAAACTCAGGAAAAAAGCTCAAACCCTCACTCTGAGTTTACACGTTTTGATGTCCACATATTCATTAAATTACAGTGGCTATAGCATTTCTGTCCTAAAGAAATGGCCAAATATTAAAGATTAAGTGGACATTTGAATTAAATGATGCTTGGGAA
>NW_015636528.1:355628-357779 GCF_001515625.1 Sinocyclocheilus rhinocerous
TTATATATGTATTTTAAGTAATTTTAAAGGCTATTGTTCACTTACATCTATTTTTATTATTATTACAAAAAATTAATTGTAATTATAGGGCCCTATGAAATCTGTTTTTTTTCGAAATTCATTTTTTTTCTATTTTCATTTTTCTATACTCTGTTTTAATGGTTAAATGTTTAATAAAATATAGTTTAATAAAATATTCTTAAGTAAAAATTTTGATTTTTTGGTGGGAAATTAATCGTTTAGATTAATCGATTAATCGATAAATTAGTCGATAGATTAATAGAAATAAAAATAGTCGTTAATGGCAGCCCTAGATAGATCAGGCTTTTATGGCTCATATAATATAGGAGAATATATGCAGTTCATTTTTATTGAATAAAAAAAACTTTTTTTTTTTATTCAGAGGCCCAAACTGAGCAAAGAATATGCAATTTGTTGCAGATGCTGATATTTATTATAGTAAGATGAAATTATGATTGTAATCATTGCAAATCAGTGAGATCTTTATAACAGTATAGCAGACTTCTCGCATAAAATGCATATACATTTTAGTTGTCATTGTATATCTCTCAATAATGTCTTAGTTTTTTATTGTGGGGGCAAAACATATAATGCAATGCAATACAATGATGATTGAGAGATATACAAATAAACCTTCATCAGAAGACTGATAGATCATTTTTAATGCTCACATTTTAACATGATATTTCTAAAAACGAATGTATGGATAATCAAGTAAACATAAGTTGCTTCAATCCATCGTGAATATATTCCTAATAATATAAAAGTTATTACATTTACTTTATAAAAATCAGTCAAGATTTCAAAGCAAAAAGACACATGAATCACAAGCTGAAAGGGGAACATTTTTTACAGTTAAAATACTTTTTACTTGTTAAGTATGAACTGTCAGTCAGATGACAGAAACATGTAGATTGTGAATAACAGGCTTTTCAGCAGTTATGGTCATGCTGATCATTTAGAGGCTTTTTTTTTGTTGATCAAATATGATACGGTAGGCTAGAAGGGGTTAATAAAAATAAAATGGTTCAATCCAATTTCACCATTTCCTTCTCATTTGTATTGCAGGAGGCAGAAGCGTTTGCTCTGTATCATAAAGCTCTTGATCTGCAGAAACATGACAAGTTTGACGAGTCTGCCAAAGCCTACCATGAGCTCCTCAGGACGCCGCTGCTCAAGGAGGTACAGCAGACTCTGATCATTATAACATCTTACCATGAAATCCAGAATATCTTTCATTTTATATTTAGCTTTAGCTTTATTATTGCTTTCTGTTTTTCAAAGGCAGTGTGTGATAAATTGTTAGTGATCGATTTTTTTTTTTTGCACCAGGCAGTGGCATCTGAAGATGAGAAAGTTGGACTCAAGCATCCTGGGCTGATGTTGAAGTACTCCACCTATAAAAATCTTGCCAGTCTTGCTGTGCTCAAAGATGATTTAGACACTGCTATGGACTTCTATGTGCAGGTAAATGTGTACTTTGAACAAATCACTTAGTGCAAGTCTCATAATTTGTCCTGCATGCTCACTTAGCAAGTTAATTGAACTACACTACCATTCAAAACTTTGGGGTCAGCAAGACTTTTAATTTAAGGGTTAGTTCACCCAAAAATGAAAATTAGCTTGTGTTTTACTCACCCCCGAGACATCCTAGGTGTATATGACTTTCTTCTTTCAGACGAATCCAGTTATATTAAAAACTGTCCTGGCTATTCCAAGCTCTATCATTGCAGTCAGCGGGTGTTGCTGTTGAACAGTCCACAAGTTGTCAAATAAAGCTTGCGCATTCATAATAAAACGTGACGCAGACGGCTCCGGGGGATGAATAAAGGCCCCTTGTAGCGAATCCATGTGTTTTTGTAAGAAAAATATCCATATTTCAAATGTAATAAACACTTTTCTCTAGGGCTGCACGATAAATCGCATGCGATATTTAACGCGCATCTTCTCAAGTAAAGCCGGTTCTTTAATCAACGGTAAATCTCCATCACCTGCGGGCTTTCACATGGAGCAGCATTAACTACACAGAGCCATTGTTCACTGTCAAGCTGCGCAAAACCACGATCATATTTTGCGCATGTTTTGCGCAGCTTGTCGGTGAACAACGGCTCTGTGTAGTTAATGCTGCTC
>NW_015636528.1:357882-361258 GCF_001515625.1 Sinocyclocheilus rhinocerous
CAAAGAAAAATGTCGGAGGATTTCGATATAAACCAAGAAGAGACTGGTTTTCCTTTGCTAAAGTAAGGAAACTTTGCTTCCTTTGATCCTGTAAACAAACTCGCGAGACTAGCATACCTCAGAGGCGCGCGCGCTGCGCATACGTCATACAACCTTCCGCCGGAACGGATCCACGTATGATGGATAACGGAAGTGAGAGAAAAGTGTTTATTATGTTTGAAATATGGATTATTTTTGGGTGAACTAATAACCCTTTTATTTAGCAAGGATACATTAAATTGATCAAAAGTGACTGTAAAAGCGTTTATAATGTTATGAAAGTTTTCTGTTTCAAATAAATGCTGTTCTTTTGAACTTTCTATTCATTGTATTCAGGGTTTCCACATAAATATTGCTGTTTGCAACATTGATAATAATAAGAGATAATCATTTTTTGAACCGCAGATCAGCATATTAGAATGATTTCTGAGGGATCATGTGACACTGAAGACTGGAGCAATGATGCTGAAAATTCAGCTTTGATCACAGCAATAAATTACATTTAAAAAAATATTCCAATAGAAAACAGTTATTTTAGCTTGTAATAATATTTCACAATATTACTGTTTTTTTTTAAATCAAATAAATGCAGCCTTGGTGAGAATAAGAGACATCTTTCACAGACATTAAAACATCTTATAGACTCTGAACTTTTGAATGATAGTGTACATTTGTTTTTCACTTGGTATTAGTTCCATTAACCAGACAGTTTGGACACAGTTGGGTCTCTGATATGAGTCTCTGACTGTATATATGTGTCTTGCAGGCTGTCATGCTGGACTCCACAGATGTGAATATGTGGTTTAAGCTGGGAAAGTTGGCCTTGAGGAAGGCCAGCATGCCTTTGGCCCGTCATGCGTTTGAGGTGGGCTTACGCTGTAACCCGGACCACTGGCCCTGCCTGGACAGTCTCATCACGGTCCTTTACGCTCTGAGTGACTACAGCTGTGAGTCGGAAACCTCTGCACAACTGTACAACACACACCGTTCCCATGCTCACTGCAAGATGTGGATTACAACTTTTGGAGTTTTGGAAACCAAAATGTTTTTGATTTTAGAAACCCAGATCCTCTAGAATCAGGCCACAGCTATAGCAGTCATCAACTTAATTCATTAAATATTCATTATTTCTTTTGGACATAAAATCAAAATTGACCCTGCATGATTCATTAGTGCTCAGATTTATCATTTTTAATCAACGGATCTCTGAAACAACATTCTGCTTATGTAACTAAGGCTGCATAGTAGTGCATAGACAAGGAAACATAACACACTTTGCATTTTTCTGCTAAGTAGAGAATGCAACAGTCCAGTTCTGGAAGTAAAAATCCAATTCATTTTTTCATAAAGACCTTGATTTTAAAAGTATATGCTACTCTACAGTAAGTCAGTGTGATTTCATATCTGTTTATTACTGGATATTTTGCAGCAAAAACAAAATGTATGTACCAGTAAATGAATGGATGAATTAATAGATTAAATATATAGTGTGTATATAGTTTTCCTCCAAAAAAAAAAGCTTGATGGTTTTACTTATTGCATAAATATCACAATAATATATTATAATATAAAATAATTTTACAGTTGTACTAATATTTCTATAATTTTTAATGTATGTAAATGTTTTTTTTATATTTATTTTATAGTACAGTAGAATTATTATAGTAGTAGTGTATTTCTTATTTAGTTTAATATTTTTATTTATTCCATCCATTCTTTATCCTTCTTTCTGCTACTTTGTAATGTCACAGGATTTTCACAGGATTTTAATTTACTTAAAAATAACAAATATTGTTATAATAATAATAATAATTTGGCCATAGGTTGTCTGTACTACGTCTGTAAGGCTCTGGAGAAGGACACGGGTTACAGTAAGGGACGAGTGCTCAAAGAGAAGATCTTTGAAGAGCAGCCCTGCCTCAGACGAGACTCTATGAAGATGTTCTCCAAACTGTATGTTCCTTTGATTACTCATTCAGCTGAGCTTATAATGTGGCATCCACTATTTGTACTGTTGACGAAGAAACTTTGTAATGTTCATCACCCTGTGTCTGTGTGCATGTGTTTTGGCTGCACTGCAGTGATGTATCAGTGCAGTATGTGGATGTAGATGAGGAGGAAGCCCACAGCATTGTAGAGGAAGCGCTGGAACTGAGGAGACAGAGACAGGCTAAACTCACACGGCATCCGGTAGCTGACCTGCAGTTGGTTCAGCCCATCAAATACTTCACGTGAGTCCATGCCACCATTAATCCACCGAGAGTTTTGGCTGCTTTGTTTGAAGGAATATGATGGGTTATTATCAGTGACATTATTTATTTGATTTATTGATGTCTATTGACCGCTTCTGTGACAAATTAAAAATTAAAAAGCAATTGATAGTTTAATGTTTAATCATCGACGGTATAAAAGAAATAAATACTCCGCAATATTTTTATAGATTATACTTCAATCTACATATATTTATACCGGTTGACAGATTTCTGCTTATTTTTACTGTCTACTATTCAAAAGTTTGGGGTCAGTACGTTTTTTTTTAAAAACATTCTTGAAAGAAGTCTCTTATGCTCACCAAAGCTGCATTACAGTAAACAGTAAAATACAGTAAAATAGCAATAATGTAAAATTTTACTACAGTTTAAAACAACAGTTTTTTTCTTTTAGTATATAAAAAGTATAATTTATTCCTGTGATGTAAAGCTGAATTTTCAGCATCATTACTCCATGATCCTTCAGAAATCATTCTAATATGTTTATTTGGTGTACGGGAAACATTTATTATTAGGCCTAATTTATTAAATTATTATTGTGCTGCATGGTATTTTTTTCAGAATTATTTAATGAATAGAAACATTAAAATAGAACATTATAATGTCTTTAATGTCACTTTTGATCATTTTTTTTAAACCTTGCTGAATAAGGTTTAATTTCTTTCAAAAAAAAAAAAAAAATCTTACTGACCCTAGTCTTTTGAACAGTAGTGTATATCGCTCATCTCTAGTTAAAGCTCAAATTAAATTGAATAATATTAAAATGAATACATTTTTTTTTCTTTTTCAAATCAAAAAGGCCTACTTATATATTATTAATAAAATATATTACTAAGTATTCAAGTATTATTTTGCTGTGTGTCTGTGCGATGCATCTAATCCGTATAGGTGGAAGAGTGTTGGGGAGAGTTTCTTGGCGATGTACAAACACCAGAACGCTTGTCTGGTCCCACGGCCTGACTTTGGGCGCCGCATCGACCTGTCAATGTACCGCGACCCGGACTGCCTCGTGCAAACGCCCACCAGCTCTCCAGCACCTGCCACTGTTGCTTCAGACCCCCCTCAGC
>NW_015636528.1:361525-377527 GCF_001515625.1 Sinocyclocheilus rhinocerous
CGTCAGCGTACCTCAGGCCCCCCCTGCCCCTCCGCCAGGTCCCAGTAGCCCGAGTGCCAGTCTGCCCCCATCCACCGAGCTCTTTGTCCAGCCGCTGACCCAGCCCAGCGCTGCTGCAGGAGTACCGCAGAGTCAGAACGTCATTGAGATCACCACTACAACCACGGTCACCACTACTGCTGCCACTGGAGCTGAGGAAACCGCTGTTACCACGCTCACTACTGCTGGTCAGTGTCAATGTAGACGTGACGCATGCACATGTATGCAATGTTACAGAGCTTTGGATGTGAGGATTCCTGTCACGAAAAGATAGAAAGTGCCTTAAAAAATTAACAGTAAAATAAAACTGTATTTATTTATTTTAAGGCATTTTTAATCTTTTTGTTTTGACATTTTGATTCTGGATTACACAGCAGATTGTCTGTTGACCTTTGAGAACGAATTAAGGATTTGAAAATAACATTTAAATTCCATTACATGTTTTCATGCATTCAATTATTGCTACGTACATTGTGTATCATAAATGTTAAAATTAAGAGACTGTAAAAGCAACATATTTTTCGATTGGAAGTGCACACTATAAATGTTCCTACCATTCTGATATATATATATATATATATATATATATTTATATAAAAACAGTAGTTAACTTGAGAAACGCTTGAGAGACAAAGAACAAGAAATGTTTAATAATCTAGTGTTACATATTGCTATATTTAATTTCTAATTCAGTTTGGATGCTTTCATTGTGACTGGGATACCAAACATATTAAATTTACCCTATGCATAATTTGGCTGTTTGAAATTTTAGCACTCAAATCATATATACACTATTGTTCAAAAGACTGGGTCAATATGATTTAAAAAAAAAAGAAAGTAATACTTTAGTACAGATACATTAAACTGATCAAAGTTTACATTAAAGACATAATGTAAAAAAAATATATATTTCAGATAAATGCTTCTGTTCATCAAAGAATCCTGGAAAAATGTATCACAAAAATATTAAACAGCACAACTGTTTTCAACATTAAAAATAAACAGAAATGTTTCTTGAACAGCAAATCAGAATGATTTCTGAAGGATCATGTGACGCTAATGATGCTGAAAATTCAGCTTTACATCACAAGAATAAATTACATATTAAAATATATTACAATAGAAAACAGTTAAAATTAAAATTGCAATAATTTCACAGTATTACTATTTTTATTGTATTTGTTGATCAAACAAATCAAATAAAAACATTAAAAAAACTCACAAACTGCAAACTTTTGAACGATAGTGTATATGATGAAAGTGTTCATACAGACACCACTGAAGACAACCACCCTGTACATTTTACACGCTCATTTAAAGCGACAGAACTTTTTGAAACGTAGGAT
The DNA here is from genome assembly GCF_001515625.1 of Sinocyclocheilus rhinocerous. Classification (NCBI taxonomy): domain Eukaryota; kingdom Metazoa; phylum Chordata; class Actinopteri; order Cypriniformes; family Cyprinidae; genus Sinocyclocheilus; species Sinocyclocheilus rhinocerous. The sequence continues at coordinate 362,911 of NW_015636528.1, forward strand.
TATGGCAGCTGTAAAGAACTTGAATTCAAGAGCATTTCAGCATTTGTTTTCATGCATATATGACGATGATGATGTCATTGCTCTTCACCCTACAGCTCTGGATGCCGCCTTGAATGACAAAGTGAAAAAAGGTACCAAGAGAAAACGTGTGGTAGAGGACACCGTAGAGACGGCGAAGAGGCGCTCAGCACGTGTCCGCAACACCAGATGCAAGAAAGAAGAGAAGATTGACTTCCAAGAACTCCTGCTCAAATTCCTCCCCTCTAGGTGTTTATTTTAATATTAATCTATTCAGGGGTTTGGTTCCAAGTTCCAACCTGTTGTGACCATATCAAGCAATGCACTATAAGACATTTTGTCATTTTCTATTTCTGTTTTGTCATGCTGAGTGAATCCTAGCAATGAAAACACATTCGACTGAAATCTTGCTGCACATAGTTGTGTATTAGACTTCAAACATGTCCTTAGACAGTCTTCCTTTGTCACATTGACTTGAGCTTTATTTCCAGACTGAAAAAGTTTGAAGATGATGAAGATGAGGAGAGCCTGAGTAACTTGGACTCACAGTGTGACGGCAAACCTGGTTCCCAGTTGAACCGTGGATCCAACTCCTCTGAATACATTGTATCTATGGAGTCAGGTACAGAAACTGCGCTTTTCTTATTAGTCGCTGTTTTATTCCTTTCTGCATCTCTTTGATTTTTCTCTCTGCTCTTCATGGTTCCTCAGAGCGGAAGGAAGTTCATGCGTTCCTGCTGGCGAACATGCAGAACGGCGGCATCCTGGAGCTGATGATGCGGTATCTGAAGGTGGTGGGGCAGAAGTTTCTGGAGGAGTGGCCAGCGGGCCACAGCACAGCGGTGCTGGATCTCTTCAACTGCTGGAGGAAACACAGCGCTGGCCTGCCCAACCCACTGCTCAGAGATTTGAAATTTTAGCACTCAAATCATATATACACTATTGTTCAAAAGACTGGGTCAATATGATTTAAAAAAAAAGAAAGTAATACTTTAGTACAGATACATTAAACTGATCAAAGTTTACATTAAAGACATAATGTAAAAAAAATATATATTTCAGATAAATGCTTCTGTTCATCAAAGAATCCTGGAAAAATGTATCACAAAAATATTAAACAGCACAACTGTTTTCAACATTAAAAATAAACAGAAATGTTTCTTGAACAGCAAATCAGAATGATTTCTGAAGGATCATGTGACGCTAATGATGCTGAAAATTCAGCTTTACATCACAAGAATAAATTACATATTAAAATATATTACAATAGAAAACAGTTAAAATTAAAATTGCAATAATTTCACAGTATTACTATTTTTATTGTATTTGTTGATCAAACAAATCAAATAAAAACATTAAAAAAACTCACAAACTGCAAACTTTTGAACGATAGTGTATATGATGAAAGTGTTCATACAGACACCACTGAAGACAACCACCCTGTACATTTTACACGCTCATTTAAAGCGACAGAACTTTTTGAAACGTAGGATTATGGCAGCTGTAAAGAACTTGAATTCAAGAGCATTTCAGCATTTGTTTTCATGCATATATGACGATGATGATGTCATTGCTCTTCACCCTACAGCTCTGGATGCCGCCTTGAATGACAAAGTGAAAAAAGGTACCAAGAGAAAACGTGTGGTAGAGGACACCGTAGAGACGGCGAAGAGGCGCTCGGCACGTGTCCGCAACACCAAATGCAAGAAAGAAGAGAAGATTGACTTCCAAGAACTCCTGCTCAAATTCCTCCCCTCTAGGTGTTTATTTTAATATTAATCTATTCAGGGGTTTGGTTCCAAGTTCCAACCTGTTGTGACCATATCAAGCAATGCACTATAAGACATTTTGTCATTTTCTATTTCTGTTTTGTCATGCTGAGTGAATCCTAGCAATGAAAACACATTCGACTGAAATCTTGCTGCACATAGTTGTGTATTAGACTTCAAACATGTCCTTAGACAGTCTTCCTTTGTCACATTGACTTGAGCTTTATTTCCAGACTGAAAAAGTTTGAAGATGATGAAGATGAGGAGAGCCTGAGTAACTTGGACTCACAGTGTGACGGCAAACCTGGTTCCCAGTTGAACCGTGGATCCAACTCCTCTGAATACATTGTATCTATGGAGTCAGGTACAGAAACTGCGCTTTTCTTATTAGTCGCTGTTTTATTCCTTTCTGCATCTCTTTGATTTTTCTCTCTGCTCTTCATGGTTCCTCAGAGCGGAAGGAAGTTCATGCGTTCCTGCTGGCGAACATGCAGAACGGCGGCATCCTGGAGCTGATGATGCGGTATCTGAAGGTGGTGGGGCAGAAGTTTCTGGAGGAGTGGCCAGCGGGCCACAGCACAGCGGTGCTGGATCTCTTCAACTGCTGGAGGAAACACAGCGCTGGCCTGCCCAACCCACTGCTCAGAGATTCCAGCAACCAGCACATAAAGGTGAGCCTGTTTGTGAGGTTCATGCCAGTACAGTTCTGAAAGACATTCATGGTTTTGTTTGAGACACTTAGTAGCAAGTAAAGGAGACTTCCATGTGCAATTTAGCTTTCATGGTTGAAGTCACATTGAAGGGATAGTTCACCCAAAAATGAAAATTTGCTTTTAATTTACTCACCTTCAAACCATTCAAGATGTAGGTGACTTTTTTTTTCTTTTTCTTCAGTAGAACAGTAAAGAAGATTTTTTGCTGAACCCATGGGTCCTTGGTGATTCATAAAATGCAAGTCAGTGGTCATTTTGAGAGTCAAAAAAAAGTGTATTTTATTCTGTTTTAGGGGTGGGTGATATACCATGTAAAATTTCTGTCACAGTTTTCCATATACTTAGAGTAATGGAATTAAAAATTCTATGGGTTGTAACACTATGAGACACTAGAGGGCGATAGTTGGACACACCTGGATTGTATATCAGGTGAGTAGTTGTCTGAAGAAGTAGTTCAGTTTGGGTAGAGGGAACACATGTTTCTCATTTGTGGCTAATCTAAAAATAAAAGAAAGAGAAGTTACAACCAGTACACAATTAACCGGTAGAAATTTGTCAACCAGTAGAAATGTTCTACTATTGTCTCGATTGCGGTTTCACACTCACGTGACATTGCTGTGCTACATGGTCATGAAAACTTATCGTTTGCACACATTTTTAAGCATTGTGGTATAAAAACAAGTGATTTTAAACTGTTTAAACGCAAACAGCTACGAAATAACTCATTTCGCTGTATGCGCGCTCTGCACATGAAGACGGAGTATTGAACGGAGAGATTTTTGCCGCTTTATAGGCCTTGAATGGTTAAATACCCACACTTGTATGTGTCAAAATGGCCGTCTTTGCAAATATCCTCATAAACACACTAATTTAGGTCTTAAGTGAAAGCAAACAGCTGAGAAAGAAAGCACATGTGTAACAGTACATTGGATCCGGGCAGCTCTTAAAGTGACAGCAGTCTAATATTCCTGCTGTCTGTCGTTCCTGTTAAACAACAAAATAGAGAAAATTTCTTATTGCTCTTGACTAAATCACTTTTGTAACTTTAATAAAAAGAAATATACATTTAATTTACACAGTGAAGAATATACAGTGTTTTTATTAATTTGATTACTTAATATAATGGATGTAGCATTTCTTATTTATTTGTTCTGCTGTAGTTTTTTGTCCTATTGCTTGTAATTAGTTTATTTTTCTTATTTAATCGCTGGCTGTTTACTTGTCTTTTAGGCTAGTATTAGTTTTTTGTGATATGGGCACTGGAATTATAATTATTCTTTGCCAGTTCAATAAATAATTACATTTTGAAATATATACTGAAAAAGGCTAAAAAATTTATATATTTTTTCTGTTATTTAATGAAGAATTTAAAATATAAAAAGAATTTAAAACTAAATAAAAACATATTTATTTAGTTTAGTTTAGGTTTTGTGTGTGTTTGCTCAGCGCTAAAACGCAATTTGATTCCACTAGTCTGGATAAGTGTGACTGACTGAGTGAAATCTGTTGTAAGAACAGAAGAATGACTTAGAACCGTGTTTATTCATCTGCACATAGAAGGAAATAGCTACATGTGTTCACTTAAATAAGTTTTTCCTCATTGAAAGATCATTTGGCACACATACTGCTTGCACCTGCCTGGAAACAAAACTCTATTCATCATGCCACCTGAACTTGCTATATTTCTCCCAGTGGGTCTACTGAAAAAAGACAGAGACAGATAACTTAATGAGTGTTTTTAGCAAAAACTAGGTCACAGACGTTCTCTGTTATGTAAATGAACCTACACAATTAACGTACAAGACCAGAAATGAAACAGAAACTGAATGTTTATCTGGAGGTAACAGGGTTATTACCATTTAAAATGTTTTTTTTTAAATTTATTTTTAAATGTAGTTTATTTCTGTGATGCAAAGCAATTTTCAGCATCATTACTTCAGTCTTCAGTGTCACACCATCCTTCAGAAATCATTCTAATATGCTGATTTGCTGCTCAAGAAACGTTTTTTTTATTATCAGTGTTGAAAACATTTGTGCTGCTTCAAATTTGTGTGGTGCATTTTTTCTTTGATCAATACAAAGTCCAAAAGAACAGCATTTATTTTAAATATAAATCTTATTTACCTCAAACTTTTAATCTGTAGTGCATATTTCTAATATTTCATTAAATTGTAGTAGATGTATGGAAGCATTTGGGTAGCAAAATTCATTTTGTAATATGCAAAATGACAATGCAATATGTAAAATGGCAATGCATTTCTTTATTTAAATTTACATTTTCCCATACATATTTGCAACATTTAGTGCAAAATGAAAATGAAAATTCAATTATAATTTACATTTGCCATTTTCTACACTAGTTTTAATATGTAAATTAAAAACGTGTTTTAACACTTTATAAGTTGCAAAATTAAAATGAAATTGTATTACCAAAATTAGGGCTGCACGATTATGACAAAAATCAGAATTGTCGATTATTCCCTTGAAATTGTAATTGCGATTATTAATTATGATTATCACAATTTACATTGAATGATGTGACTGCATGCCGTATATTTATATGAAAATAAACAAGCTGAAAACACTCTAACTGAAAAAACTTAACTTTAGCAAAATTAGCATTTAAATGCCATTTTCCCTAAATGCATTTAGACTTGGGGGTAGGACACTTGGGATTGCATTTTCATCGTGATACCGCGTGATAATTGTAGCAAAATGCAGTGTGAATTTCAAAATGCATTCTGAGCCAAATGTGCAGCATAATGGTAGCAAAAATGGTGATTTAAATGTCTTTTATTTTTCTTAAATGCATTGACACTTATACTTAAGATGTTTCAATTGCATTTTCATCAAATACCCCGCGATAATGTAGTTTAAGTCAATGTGGATTTGAAAATCCTTTCCGAGCCAATCCTGTCAATCATTATATCAAGGCGGTCAATATTCCCCATTAACCAAACGCTTTTCACACTGCAATTTCATTTGTCTAACTGTAATACCAGTTATTTCCTAGGTGTAACTCTGAAACAAAGTGAATTATACAATTGTGGTCAAAGATTTCTGATTTAAAATTTAAAACTCAAATTCAATTGCATGTAATAGATGTTTACAGTTCTGAATGATCACAGTGTGGTTTTATTTACAATACATCTACTTAGACATTATACTGTCTGTTATATTACAGGAAATGATGCTGATGTGTCTCTGCTGTCTGGAGCTGCAGTTGGAGCAGAAGTCCATGATGAAGGGCAAGAACAGTAAGAACATCACACTCAGTCAGACATTTGTGTTGTGCTTGACATCAGGCACTCATATGCAGTAATAGTTCACAAATCATAAAAAGGAATCGCACCAATGTCATGTGCCTGTATTTACAGTGTCTCAGAGGAAGGCCATGTCTGGTTCAGGAAGGGATTGTGGGGACGCTGATGGTCTAGAGACCCGCTTTCAGACAGATATGTTCCTCCTGACCATGGCCTCCTCTCAGAGAGATCTGTTTGAAGACGACTGGCTCGCTTTTGCCGTCAGAGTTCACTGGCTCAAAGCACGATACCTCACCTTTCAGGTAAGAGAGTTCAGTTTCTAGAAACAGAATCACCAGTAGTATCACATTTGGTTATCTTGACTAGTGCTGACTTACATATAAATAGAGTATATTTAGAGAAAATACATTTAAACTTAAAGAATTATTACTTGTGTGAAGTTTTTGCCCTGTAGACATATGAATATATGAATGTTAATTTGCTGTTTTAGGGTGACATGGAGGAGGCGCTGGAGTGTTACGACATGTGTGTCGGTCTGCTGAAAGGTCAGACAAGTGAGATGGAAAAAATCACCATCCTCCTGCCCAACCTCAGTGTGGACAATGCCATCTCCATAGAGGAGGTACAGTACAAAAGAAGTTGATCTCTCAAGACACTGTCACCTCTTGTTTCATAGAAGAGTAGAAGTGCTGTTCAGTAGAAACAGCAACATAGTATTTCCACACATTTGGTCATGTGACACTCATACCTTGTTCATGGTTATATTATTGATGATGACAGCTTAATGGAGAGAGAAGGAAGGAGAGAGCTCTTTAATTAATTAACATTTTCACTAAAGTAGGTGAAACTATGACTCTTTTTAAAATAAATATATATTGAGATTTATATTTAACATGCAAGAAAAGATCAGAAACTTTTAAATGTTTAAAACTGAATACAGGTGTATCAAAATAAATAAAACCTTCACAATTAATTCACCATTAAGCAATCTGTGATATTTACTGAAGGTGATACTTTTATTCAGCGAGGATGCATAAAATTAATGAAAAAGTGACAAAGACAGACTTTACAGATTTTACAATATTATAATGAAGATATTATAATGTATTTTTTATTCTTCAAAAAATCTTAAAGGGGTCATATGATGCTATTTTAAAGATCATTATTTTGTGTATTTGGTGTAACAGAATATGTTGACATGCTTTAATGTTCAAAAAACACATTATTTTTCAAATACTGTACATTATTGTAGGTCCTCTATGCCCCGCCTCTCTCAAACGCATCGTTTTCTACAAAGCCCCTCCTCTCTCTCTCACGCACACACACGACGCGATACTCTGCAAGGCGCAAAACTCTGGATTTGAACAGTCAATAGCAAATACTTAAACTAATAACAAAACATCATCAACACTAACTGCGGTTCCTGAAACCACGCCATCTTACTTTGCATGAACATTTGGGCGGCATTATGCTAATATTTCCACATCGTGACGTAGACATGTGGGAGCGTGTTTGAACGAGGCGTTTTAGCCCGATCTGGATCAGCCTTCTCTTTAAGATAGAATAAATCCTTTTGTGGGAGACTTTGAGCTTTGTAACTCTGCAGATCTTATACATGCACAAATAGCTACATAACACACTAAAGAAAAGGAAAAATAGAAATTGCATCAGATGACCCCTTTTAAAACTCTTACATATGTGTGTGTAAAAATATTAATATAAAGTAATATAAATATTTTGAAGGTAATAATACACTCCATTGTACACTTTTTTCCATCCCTTTTCTGACCCCTATAATTTGTGTAAGTGATTCTTTTGAGAATACTACATATAAAATAATGTATTTTACAGTATGTGCTTTTACAGCGCACTTACCTGAGAAATTGCTGTGTAATATAAGTTTTATGTGTAGGGTTAGTACCTTCTTATTACCCAGTTAGTGTAGTTATTATAATAAATATATAGCATGCGCAACAGGACTGTAAAATAAAGTGCAACCAATGTCCCTAATTGGGAAAACAACAAATCTGATGTCTTGCGCTTTACATTTTGGTGCTGTAGTTTTTGGAGTTTCCACTAAACTGGTCTGAGTGCTAGATTACGTCTGCATGGTAGATCAGACTTTATTTTTAAAAAAAAAGGCCAAGGTGCAGTTTTGCATTATATTGGCCCTTTAAGTATAGAAGAATATAAATGGTTTCCTATTCATTTCTCTGTTTAGATTGAGAAGAAGTTGAAGTCTCTAGAGCGATGTCAGTCTCTAGAGGAGATCCAGAGACAGTTTGACACGGGAGACTACCAGTCTGTGGTCCGTCTGCTGCAGCCCACACTGAGCTTCGGCCCCGGCTCGGCACGAATGAAGCCTCTAGATTACATCAGCTCTGCTCCTGAGAGACCAGCACAGCTGTTACTGCTGCAGGTAAAACACACTTCCTGCAAAGCCTGTTTGTATAATGCATTATTAATGCATTATAAATGATTCATATTGCCTAATATTTATTTATTTATTATGTAGCTTTGTAAGTTTAGCAGCATAATGTACAGTCAGTAGGTCATTAATGCAAAATAAACCCCTTCATGATAATTCAAGGGTCCTCCACTTTGCGTTTGTGGTTCTGATCATTCTGTCAGGGTTTACTTTGTGATAATGACCAGCTGACTGTACTTTATCCCTTCTGTACAGTATAATAAATTAATAACATGATAATTTTATGTAGGGCTGCACGATATATCGTTTCAGCATCGATATCGCGATGTTCGCATCCGCGATAGTCACATCGCAGGATGTGCGATGTTTAGTATAATGATCGTTATACTTATACTGATTGTTTTCTTTGCTCACACACAGACACTGTGTTTACACCGGACGCGACAGCTGTACAGAGATACCCATTTTAAATACATTTAGTAGCAGAGCTACTGCAAGTGATTTTAAGTGCTGGAAATCCATTTATCCTTTTTTTAAACTTCCGCGTCGTCGTGGAGAGCGCAGGTCAGGGTCGCTTAGCAACGGCAGACGCAACGAAAGCGCAAGCTCCCGAGCGCTTTGGAAGGAAAAAAGGAGAAAGCGGCGCGGCTGGCGTTTTCCACGCGTTTTTAGGTGCGACGTGAACAGCCCCAAAGTTTATCTACACTGGACGCGACAAAGCATCCGTTGCATATCATTTGAACTTTGTGTCAGTACGTCAAAAACGAGGCATCAGTTTACTGTCGGGGATTTGTTGTGCCGTGCCGCATCCAGTGTAGTCTGTGACACAGCATCACTGATTAAAATGGGTTCATTTTATTTTGTCTCGCCGCGCCGCTCGCGTCTGGTGTAGACACGGTGAGAGCCACGCAGATGCATGTGAACACCGAATTCTGCGTCTATTTGTGCCTGAAATACTGTGCTCTGCAAGTATCCTTGTAAACACAGATGCTTAGGTGAAGGTAAACAATTGAGAAAGAAAATGGATGTGTAACAGTAGCCTATTTCATGAACGTTAATCAAACAACAAAACACAAAGAAAAATTACTTTTGTAGCTTTAACACAGATTTATTAGATTTAATTTATACAGTGAAGACTATGCAGTGTTATTTTACATTTGATTATTCAATTTCTGTACCTGAATACTGTTAGACTTACCTGAAAAATATAAAGCACTACTTATTACATTTGTATCTTTGTTCTGTTATTTATCTATGCTTGTAATTTGTTTATTTCCTATGCTGATTTACTCGCCTACAAAATCACCCCAATCATTGATTATTTTTTTTCCCAAATAGAGCTATTGAAGTCATCTGATTTTTTTTTTCCATATCGCAATATATATCGCAGAAAAAAAAAATCCAATATCGTGCAGCCCTAATTTTATGTTTTATTTTGTGTGTTATGAAGTGTTATGCTCTTTAAAAGGAGTAGTTATTTAAAGGAACATAAACAGAAATTAAATATGCAGGCAGAACAACAAAATGATAATTAAAATTTTTGTGTGAACAATTTTATTTTATAATATAACCATGAGTAATACTATGTATTATAACTGCATTTATAATTATTTTTGAAAATATACACTAAAAGTTTGGGGGTTTTAAAGAAATTAAGAGTAATACATTAGGGCCCAGATTTACTAACAGCTTGTGCCAGCGCAAAACGCCTTTTGGTGTTAAAATACGTGCAAAGACGTGCAGTGAAGAATTAGCGCTGAAAAGGCGTGGACACAGTTATTTTTGTGCCTGACCATATTGAATATGCATTTGTAGGAGTTTCCCTTTCACATGCAAAATTTATGGGAGGAGACTAGTATTAAAATGAATCACGCAATGCGATTTACTAACGTTTGCGCTCATCAAATTACTGGCATTTGCGCCATTATTTAATGCCCAATAAAAAGCATGTCTTAAACTATTTTGTGCTAGAAATGGCTGCGTTTGTCACCCGAAATCACCCGCAGAAATTTCCACTCCCATCGGCGCTGTTTTGGAATTGCGCTCTTGCGTTCATTTGCTCTGTTTAGTAGGGCTGGGTTTTGACACAAATTTCACGATTCGATTCTATTCTATTCTCATTCTCATTCTCAAGCTTTCGATTTGATTACCGATTCGATTTGATTCAATATCGATTATTTTGGATATATATCAGGTACAGTACATACCAAATTTTCTCAAGGAAAAAAAATCTCTCAACTAATGCTGTAAAATATTAATGAAAGTAAAGTTGTACTCTTTCTTTTAACTTACCTTCGGATGTTTAGTCATGTTTATTTTGTGCTGAAACTGGTATTAATGTGGAGCAGATGATCAGCTCTACCGCGTCTGTAGAACTGAGGCGCTTACAGCGATCTGTCACTCCACATTAAACCGCGCCAAAATGGCATTTATTGTTTGAATACTGCAATACAATGGACAGAATTTAAAATCTGAGACTTTGTTTCATATTAAAAGTACCAAAGCACAATGCTTATTGCGATTTATTGGATGGGAAGTGCCCTTCAATGTTCCGTCCATTAACTGAAAACAGACTAGAATAATCGATTCTTGGGATTTAAGAATCGATATCGTTCCATAAAAATGAGAATCGATTAATATCGAGATATCTATATTTTTTACCCAGCCCTACTGTTTAGTAAATCTGGCCCTAAATTGATTAAATGTGACGTTTACAATGTTACAAAAAATTATAATTTCTTATAAATTATGCTTTATTAATCAAAGAATCCAAAATGTATCACTGTTTCCATAAGAACTGTAATAATAATCATCAATAAGCATGAAATCAGCTTATCAGAATGATTTCTGAAGGATCATGTGACAGGCTGGAGTAATGATTGCTGAAAATTCAGCTTTGCATCACAGGAATAAATTACATTTTAAAATATATTTACATAGAGAACTGTTATATCATAATAATACAGTTTTTATTTGATTTTTGATTAAATAAATGCAGCTTTGATGAGTTAAAAAAAAAAAGTTTTTAGAAGAAGTCTCTTACCAACTCCAAACTTTTGAAAGGAAATATATGATGCATTACAATGTATATAATTAGGCATTATGAATATCTTTGTACTGCAGTGTATATAGGCTTCAAGTAAAGTTTTTCTCACAGACATACTGTATTCGTGGACAGGTTCGATTCATATCAGAGCTCAAAATGATATAGCCAGCATGTTAAAAGCTAGTTATTATGGGAATAATGACTAGCTTCACTCAAAGTGTGCAATATCCCATTTGTCTTAAATGTGACGTGTATGACCGATCATTTCCTCAACCCTCAATTCTACAAAAGTGTGGCGTTTTCAGACACTTAACCTGTTGACCCCACATCCGTCTTTGTTTTTTCTCTCCCCAGAGCTCCCTGCTGCGCCTGAAAGACTACAGCTCCTGCCTCGAGACATCTGAAGTGTCTCTCAATGAGGCCATACAGCACTTGAACTCTGGATTACCCAGCAGCCCCTCTGCAAAGGAGGAGTGGGTGTCCACAGTCACGGCCCTGCTGAGGGCCATCGAAAGCTGCATCACGGACAAGCCTGAGCTGCTCATCCACACCCCACGATCCACAAACCTCCCGCGCCTCGCCAACAACCTCATACAGGTCTGTGTGGATTCATGGGAGCGTGTTTGTTGCTATACGATCATAATAATAAGAAATGTTTCTTGAGCAGAAAATCAGCATATTAGACTGATTTCTGAAGGAACACGTGACACTGAAGACTGGAGTAATTGCTAATTGGAGTAATCTCATTTTTTAACTGCTGTCTTTGTGTTCATTCTCTAGTTGATAGCCAACAGCATGGTCTTACCTGATGACCCCAAAGAGGCTCATTTCTCATCACTGCTGCCATGGATTCTGCTGTACCACCTCATCAAACAGGAAGAGGCAGCCTTTGACTGCATGCTGCGGCAGCACATCACAGATGAGGATGATGATGGTATAAATAAAGAAAGATAACAGCATTTCAGTGTAGTGATAATCTTAGTATGTCCTAGTGTTTTTTACGCAGCTGTGTGTGTTTGTGTTCTGTAGAGGATGATACTCCATTGCTGCCCTCCTCCCTCATGCTTCTGAACACGGCGCATGAATACCTGGGCCGTCGCTCCTGGTGCTGCAACTCTGATGGCGCTTTACTCAAATTTTTTGTGAGTCTCATACAATATCATGCCGACACGTTTCTGTGACATGTATCTGTGCTTCTGTAATCAGGACCTGATTTTTGTCATGGGTATTCTGAATTATTTTAATCATTTCACTTGTACATTAGTAATATTGTGCATTAACAATATTGTGGTCTTATTTAAAGGGATAGTTCACCCAAAAATTAAAATTCTGTCATTAATTACCCTAATGACGTTCCAAACCCGCAAGACCTTCGTTCATCTTCAGAACACATATTACAGGGCTCCAGACTCATTCTTCCCACTGGTCGCTCTTTTGCGACTAACTTTCTCAGTTGGTCACACAAGCACATGATTTGATTTGTTGTTGTTTTTTTTGCGCTACAACATGGGATTATTCAATGTGTGCTGATGAACTTTTATCATAGTTTATAGTTATATGGAAACGAAAGTGGTTAACATTCAACCCGTTCTTTTTGATCAGTAGTATTATTTGTGATTTGAATTTTTTGAACGGGAGTTGCTCTTTTGCTTTGTTATAAGCTGGGCTTCCGGTGCTTTCACTTTCGAATTCACGATCTTGTCACGTTTCACAAGAAAAGATAATTGTCTGTTTTGCTTGCATACATCTACACACCTTTCACTTTTTAAGACTAAAACGTAAGACCTTCGTTCATCTTCGGAACACAATTTAAGATATTTTTGATGACATCAGTGGTTCAACTGTAAAGTTACGAAGCTACGAGAATACTTTTTTTCGCAAAGAAAACAAAAATAACGACTTTATTCCACATTTTCGTCTCTACTGTGTCACTTGTAAACGCGCGTTCACGACAGTACCATGACGCGAGCGTGTGGCGGCGCTGACCCAGATCTGGCGTAATGACGTCATCATGCTGGATCTGGGTTAGCGCCGGCGCCGCCACACGCTCGCGTCATGGTACTGTCGTGATACATTTGTAATGCGAATGCTGTCTATGGGAGGGTCAGAGAGCCCTCAGATTTCATCAAAAATATCTTAAAGGGGTCATATGATGCGATTTCAAGTTTTCCTTTCTCTTTGGAGTGTTACAAGCTGATTGTGCATAGATAAGATCCCTGAAGTTGCAAAGACTAAAGTCTCAAAACCAAAGAGATATTATTTATCAAAGTTAAGACTCTGCCACGCCCCCCTAAAACGGCTCATTCTAACACGCCCCCACATATCTACCCCACTATGTGGAAATATTTGCATAATCCCGCCATGTACAGTATTTGAAAAATAATGTGTTTTTTGAACATTAAAGCATGTCAACATATTCTGTTACACCAAATACACAAAATAATGATCTTTAAAAAAGCATCATATGACCCCTTTAAATTGTGTTCCGAAGATGAATGAAGGTCTTACGGGTTTGGAACAACACGAGGGTGAGTAATTAATGACAGAATTTTCATTTTTGGGTGAACTAACCCTTTAATTAAAAAGCACAACAACAATAATACAGTAAGATACAATGACAAACTAGCTTACAAAACGTTTATGAATAAGATGAGGCATGGCATACACCACATGCTGTATTATATACCGACTAATAGATTACAGACAGTTTAGCAAACACTGAGGAATCAAAGAAATAAATAAAAGAGAGCCTCCATAGCGTAATGTGAGGTAAACAGCAAAGATAACAAGTTTTTCAAAATGAAAACAAAAAGAAAAGTAAAAAGAAATGTTTTGTTTGCTGTTTGTCATATGCAACAGAAATGGAAGCGCTTATGAGTTGAACAACGAGGTGAAAATTGTGTCACAAAATGCGACCATTTAGTCGCAGTCTGGAGCCCAGTATTAAGATATTTTTGATGAAATCCGAGAGCTTTCTGACCCTCCATAGACAGCAATGCAATTGACACATTCAAGACCCAGAAAGGTAGTAAGGACATCGTTAAAATAGTCCATGTGACATTCAGCTGTAATTTTATGAAGCTACAAGAATACTTTTTGTGTGCTTCCCTTTAATTCTGCATTTATTTTTAACGCAACTAATACATCTATAAAACACACTTACATAAACAACTGTTGAAAGGTTTGGGGTAAGATTTTTGTAATGTTTTTAATGAAGTCTGCACACCAACTCTGCGTTTATTTGATCAAAGGTACAAGTAGAAACAGTAGTAATTTGAAATTGTATTACAATTTACAATAACTCTTTTCTATGTGAATATATTTTAAAATGTAATTTTTATTTCTGTGATCGAAGCTGAATTTTCAGCATCATTACGCCA
>NW_015636528.1:380331-392314 GCF_001515625.1 Sinocyclocheilus rhinocerous
CGCTGTACATTCACTCCCCCCACCTACAATCCCTGCCGGTACGAGACTCGAACCCGCAACCTTTGGGTTACGAGTCTGACTCTAACCATTAGGCCACGACTTCCCCCTATACTATACTATATATAATGTTTGTAAAATGGTACAGCTTTTTAAATATCTGAAGTACACTCTTAATATCAGTCAGTCAAGGAGTCAAGCATTATAATATGATAATCAAGTATTATTTAATAATAGAAGTTTAGTAATTAGAATTAAAACTTGGTAACCATGAACTTAGGACTGGTGCTGGTGCTTTTTTTGGTCATTCAGTGTTCCTGTAAAAAAAAAAACGAACAACAATACTGATAAAATATTATTATTATTATTATTATTATACGAATTCTACTAATAAGAACAATATAAAAACGCACTAAGGATTAATGAGCTACTGGATTCATGAATATTAATCATTTTGTGCGCGTTTGCTCGAACTGATTTGCTGAAATCAAAACAGGGACGATAATAGGTGAGCACCAGCCAATGAGATTGTCGTTTGCGCATTAGTTCCGCCTACTACAGGAAAACCCGGCAGTTCTTAAAAGCTGAAGAATTCCAAAGGAACTCCGTTATTTTTACAGGAAAATACAACAAAGTATATCGTTTACATGTAGCGCATCAATTCTGCATGTTATGTAAGACTCTCGCTCGCTCTCGCTCTTTGCGCTTGTGAGAGAAAGCGACGGGCGAGTCGTGCGCCTTCACACTAGAGTTTACGTTACACCAAATACACAAACACAGGTGCGCTGCGCATCCATTCAAATGAACTGAAAAATATCACAGATCGCTTGACGGAGAGTGAAAGTCTGAAGCGCTCAATCAGAGTGTTCTGTGAGGGAAAATATATCTGTGCTAATCATATACTCAGCCTCCAACTCACACACTGGCGAGTAAAATCTGAGAATGTATTAGCAATTGGCTAATATTAGACTTAATTTAGTCGCCCAGAGTGAAGATTGTCGCATATGCGAGTGATTTACTCGCAATGTAGAGGGTTGTCTAATGATCATGTGTCTGTTTTTAGGTGCGTGTTTTGCGGGAGAGGCTCTCGGGACATGAGAATCTGCCGTATAAAGAGGATCTGGAGACGGCACTAGAGCAGTGTTTCTTCTGCCTGTATGCTTACCCGAGCAAGAAGAGCAAAGCCCGATACCTCGAGGAGCATTCTGCCCCACAGGTGCACTCACAATGACAAATGATATGAGCATATTTTACACACCTTTCTGAATGTCACTGATGTGCACAATTCTTCAGTGTATGCAAGATAATAAATGTTTGTTTTCAACATCTTTCATCAAAATAATAGCTTACTCTTTGTTCAAAAAACCAAGGCCATGCAGACAAAGTAAAATCATATTCATCACTAATACAACCCTTTATAATATCCTGCTTCACTCAGAAATGTCACATAACAAAGGGAAACTGAATGTTTCTTTACATATACATTCATTAATTTAGCAGACTCTGTTTTTTTTTTGTTTTTTTGTTTTTTAAGGAGGCAATAACAGGAGAAGTGCTAGCAATACAAAGTTTCAACAAGCTGTCACAGGGAGGAATTTAAGAAATTGTGACAGCATAGAAGGGTTTTTTAAGAGACAGCAGAGTCTCGTTATAAGGATAGTTGACCAGAAATGAAAATGTTCCCTCTATTGAAAGTCCACGCAACCATTTGATATTATTGTTTGATGTGCAAGAACCAATTATGTAACTGATATGACAGAAAATTATGACAAAATGTAAATTTTGGGGTGAAATAAACTTTTAAGCTAGGGTTTAAGCTGTTCTTTTAATAAATTAGCTAGCAACGGTACAGCAACTACTAACAAAAGCATTGTAATTTTTGTCGTTATCAAACTGAAAACACATTGAAAAAGGCTGAATGGCTTTTTTTTTTGCCCAGACAGTGTTATTGATTCGTGACCCAGATGTTAATGTAATGTATCGCCAGGTCCGTGCTGATTTAGGAACAATTTAGTCTCAAGCTGACTTTTTTCAATGCATTTGATTCAATTCATTAAACTGAATCAACTTCCCAATTCTGCTTGATAGAGAAGACAGTCAAGGAGAGTGTGGTTGATTCACTTGTTTTTCTGTGCCTTTTCTCATTCAGTATACTTTGTGCATTCACTCAATGTTTTCTGCCCACTAAACAGCTCTGAATGTTTCATGAACAACAATGATTGTCACACTAAACCATTACATGTTGGGAAAAACTGTAAATAAAGCTGTAATATTTTAGCTTTGATATGATATGCTACCACAAGGTGTAGTTAAGTCAATGGTTTTGACTTCAGAGTCATGTTGGGGAATTACCGAAGTCTCCTGCGTACTCATTTTATGTCTTGAATATCTAAGAAGCTTTATAAAGAGAGAAGGAGAACTGTCCCTGTGCTAATGAAGGTAGGTGGATGTTGGGTAGGATGAGTTGGCGGTCTGATTCAGCAATAATTCAGTGATTGATTATCTTTTGGCAGCAGGAGTCACATTGATCATTTAGCCACCCACACACCAATTATGCAGGACTGCTCTGTACACAGGAAATGCTGTGCACACCACCAAAGTACAATACCGAGGTGTTCTGCACCTATTCCTGTGTCTCTGGAGGAAACAGATTGCGTTGTGTAGATGCTGCTTGTGTTTTTGCAGGCATCTAGCAAATATTGAACTGCGCTTAGTCTTTGCAGCTGCGAGGTACTGCACCACTGGTGTAAAAGAGAAAAACAAACCAAAAAAAAGTCAATGTTTGTGGTGATTTTGGGTTTTTTAAGGAGGACGTGACGTGTGGCCAAGTATGGTGTCACATACTTGGAATTTGTGCTCTGCATTTAACCCCGCCCCAAGACTGCCCCTAGCCTGGGTTATTAAAATCTGCATGCTTCTCAGCTAAATAATACATTTTTATTCTTTTTTTTCACAAATCAACATTTCTCTTGACTTTTTCTTTAATTTTGGGTGAATTTAGTGTGTGATCCACAAAGGATACTTGTAATCTTAAAAGGCAGCATAATTACAGATGCTTTCTTCCTATTTTTTTAGAATCAGTATCAGGACAAATGACTCGATCCTTGCTTTCTGAACTCATTCTGAATTCCAGCCACTGTCTCTTCTCTGAATGAATTAACCAACAGTATAATCTGTTGTAGGTTTCTTTTATTGATCTGATTCTGCATTGTTGGTGTTATAAATCAAAACTAATCGGCACAATTTTTCGGCCCTGTTATAGACATTTGGCTCATTTCTCCGCAAAAACGTTGTCATAATGCCAGCGTGGAAATTGCTTTTTGTTTGAATGGATAAGTGATAATTCTGTCTTTTGTCACTCGTCAGTATTGTCAAATAGTTCAGGTAATGAAAAAAATCACAGAGTGCAGGATATTACTGCATGCCTGCCGTTGTTCATATTAATGTTATTCCTGAGGGGGACAAAAGAGTCTGTTCTCACTCACAGATTGACAGAAATCCCCAGTTAAAACTCTCCACTCGTGTGTACAGCAAAATCTCCTTGACATGCACGCAGGCCAAAATTAACATGGTAAAAACTGACAGAGAAAGAAAAAATTGTCAAAATTCCATTGTCAGAGACAGTTATAATTTTAATAAAATTCTAAGAAAAATAATCATGGTTATAAAACTGAATATATATATATATATATATATATGAGTATAGTTTTGTTGGTTGGAAATATTTATGATTAATAAAATCTCAATTTACAGGCAGGTAGGTTAATTTAGTGGCAAAAAGTTAATGTTGAACCAATGTTGTCATTGTTGACTAAAACTAAGATTAAAACTAAAACTATTAAAAATAATTTTCGGTAACTGAAATAAATCTGAAATGAAATAAAATGTAAATATTAGATGAATATGTTCAATTTAAAATGCTTAAATGAAAATGACAAATACTGCAATGGAAGTTAACTAAATTAAAATTGAAATAATAAAATGACTAAAACTAAAATAAAAATGAATTAAAGCTAAATAGAAATATTAAACAAAATACTAATAATGATAAAAGCACATAACAATATAACTTAAACTAAAACTTAAATGAAAACTGGATGTATTAAAATAAAGGCTAATTCAAAAAATGAATAAATACTATAATAATATATAAATAATCCTAAAATAAAACAGTTTTGGACCCTGAGTACATAGTATTGATACATCTCTCCATCTCTTCCGGTCTCTAGGTGGAGCTTCATTGGGATGATGCCGTCTTTATGTTTGAGTACTTTAAACCCAAGACCTTGCCAGAGTTTGACAGCTATAAGACTAGCACTGTCTCTGCTGACCTTGCCAACCTGCTTAAAAGGCTTTCTGGAGTAATCCCACGCAACGACGGCCCCACAATCTCTGTAGACGATGTGTCTGCTTATATCGAAGGAGGTGCTCTCAAGGTATGAGCTCATCGACTTTCATGCGTTCATATATAGATCTTTTTTATCTCTTCACCTGTCACTTAAAAGTATTTCTCTTTCTCCAAGGTGCCAGCACTTCCAGAAGGAGCTTCCCCGGCGCCCCCTGTGGTTAACGAGCTGTACTACCTGCTAGCGGACTACCACTTCAAAAACAAAGAGCAGTCGAAAGCCATCAAGTTCTACGTGCACGACATCTGCATGTGTCCTAACAGGTCTGCGATAGTTTTACATTTTCATGTTTTTAACATGAATGTAGTTAGCTCAGCTGTAGGTGACTGTTGTCTCTCCGTCTCTCACGTAGGTTTGACTCGTGGGCAGGCATGGCACTGGCACGCGCCAGTTGCATCCAGGACAAGCTGAACTCCAATGAGCTCAGGAGTGACGGACCCATCTGGAAAAACTCTCTGGCTGTGCTGACCTGTTTCAAACGGGCTCTGGAGATAGACCGCTCCAACCTCTCCCTATGGATCGAGTATGGTACCATGTCCTATGCCTTGCACTCTTTCGCTTCCAGACAGCTCAAACAGTGGAAACACGAACTTCCTCCTGACTTGATCAAACAGGTACTTCTGTTTGTGTAGATGAAGAGTGAGAGAGACATGCGATTGTGTACAAAACAATTTATGAGTGTGTGTTAAAAAACTAGAAATAAGAGATTTGTGTCAGTTACTGTTTTGTTTGTTTTTAAAGATGGAAGAGCGCAGGGACTCGATGTTGGAGACGGCGTCGCAGTGTTTTCAGAGCGCCACACTCTGTGGCGGTGATGAGGAGGAGTGGCTCATTCACTACATGCTGGGAAAGATTGCAGAGAAGCACAAACTGCCGCCCAAAGACTACCTGCAGCTGTACAAAAAGGTGATGAGCTGGGTTATAGCTGGCCTGGTGGATAGTCTGATTGGCTATTGAGAATGCATGACATCTATCACCAGGGTTGTTTAATGGCGTTTTTAGACCTGTAGATTGTTTGGTTTGTTCCAAAACGGGAGCTTAATTTGTTACAAAACTGCAGTTTCTTTTTGGTTCGTTTCGCTTCAAGTTAATTCAAGTCACCTTTATTTCTATAGCACTTTATAAAATACAGATTGTGTCAAAGCAGCTTCACAGAAATAAACAGGAAAATAGCAGAATCAATTATGGAAACGCAACTATGAAGATAATTCGGATTCTGCTGAAAAGCAGCTCTTAAAGACAATAGTGTCAATATAATAAGTCAATTGACAAAGTTTAATTAAGTCAGTTTGGGTCAAAGCATACCAAAATGTGCCACATGTGAGGGGGTGTTTACATGACACAGTTTTCAACTAAAAACGGTAAAACGGTTTGTGTTTTGGCTGTTCATTTACATGGCAACAGTGTTTGAGGGCCTCATAATGTAAGCTTTTGAAAACGGTTTCAAAGTGCAAGTTTTTAAAAACGCTACCGTTATCGTCTCCATGTTAACTACAAAAACGTCATGCAGATACGTATTACGTGTTCAGTCTGTAGGCATGCGCGAGTGTCTTTACAAAGTGACATCGCCAACTAGTGGCCTGGCAAACATAATACAGCGTTTTAGCTGTTTTCGCGGATTCGTGTAAATTGGAAACATTTTGACACCATTGTCATGTGTAGGCAAACTTTTTAAAACTGCTAAGAAAAAGCTTTTCCATTTTTAGTACATTGTTGCATAAATGTACCTGGAGTAAATCTATCGTCTCATTGGTCAGAGTGCATCTATTTATGTTCTGGGGTTTCACTCATAGCGTCATCCATCAAAATTGACAAGTTAACTCCATGGGTTCCATTGTGGCTTTATCTGTAACTGTTGTTGACACACACACACACACTTATACGAATGTTAATAAGCCTTCATTCCTGCTCCACCTCATTAAATTTATATAGAGATATATAATGCATTTCCCATTAACTCTGATGCTGCTTGGTTTGTTGGTCTGTTGGATCGGATTGATTTCTCACCACAACCGAGCCGCTCCACAGTTCTATGTCAGTTGGGCTGAGAGAGACCAACTTATTCAGGCAATCTCAGATTGATTGTTTTGGCGTGGATCCGGGCATATTGCATATAGTGTTTATATGCCTAAATGATCTGAACTAAAGAAAAAACTTGCCAGGTTCCTAAACAAATGCTCTAAACCAGTCAGGTGTGAAAACACGTTAACAGTTCAGTGATACAGTTTGAGAATGATTAAGACACTCCGACATAAGTCTACTTTTAGTCACTTGATTGCAAACTCACCTTCAGGTCTGACTCTGTTTTGGAATGAAATGCCCACTTTTTTAGTTAATTACTGGTGGAGAAATATGTATGAAGCATGTAAGGCTGTTGCTGGGGTTTTATGTGTGAAAGTGGCTGCTGACCGCCCAACAGTCAGACACGCATCTCATTACAGCCCTTTTGTCATCTCCCTCCAGTCTGCACACTACCTGCATGAGGAAGCAGCCAGATACCCACGCAAAATCCACTACCACAACCCACCTGACCTCGCAATGGAGGCCTTAGAGGTATGTAGTGAATTAGAGCTCATTTGTACACTACTGTTCAAATATGTATGAAGCATGTAAGGCTGTTGCTGGGGTTTTATGTGTGAAAGTTGCTGCTGACCGCCCAACAGTCAGAAACGCATCTCATTACAGCCCTTTTGTCATCTCCCTCCAGTCTGCACACTACCTGCATGAGGAAGCAGCCAGATACCCACGCAAAATCCACTACCACAACCCACCTGACCTCGCAATGGAGGCCTTAGAGGTATGTAGTGAATTAGAGCTCATTTGTACACTACTGTTCAAAAGTTTGGAGTTGGTACAAGTGTTTTTTGCTCACCAAGGTTGCATTTATTTGATAAAAAAATAAAGTAAAACAGTAATATTGTCAAATATTATTACAATTGGAAATATTTGAATGTTCTATTAACGTTTTCTATTGTAATTTATTCCTGTGATCAAAGCTGAATTTTCAGCATCATTACTCCAGTCTTCAGTGTCACATGATCCTTCAGAAATCATTCTAATATGCTGATTTGCTGCTCAAGAAACATTTCTATTTATTAGCAATGTTGAAAACAATTGTGCTGCTTAATATTTTATAGCATATTTTTTTCAGGATACTTTGATGAATAGAAAGTTCAAAAGAACAGCGTTTATATATATATATATATATAATAGAAATTTATAACAATGTAAAAATCTTTATTGTGATCAATATAATACATCCTTGCTGAATAAAAGTTTTCTTAAAAACAAAACAACACTGACCCCAAACTTTTAAATGGTAGTGTACTGCAAGTACTCCTATACTATTACAAAATGTCAGTTAAACACAAGTTGCACTTGAATTCTTCCTGAAATATATCTCTTCTCTTACTTCCGACTGGCCAGCTGTTTTTCCGCCTGAGCGCCACCATTCTGAAGTTGCTGGAGAATGAGGAAGATGATGGTGAACAATCTGAGCAGCAGATGAAGCTACTAGATTATGAGCTGTTCTTCAACATGCTCGCTGAAGCTGCTGTCGGACCCTTTGCACGCGGAGAGGAAAAGACCGCACCCAAAACCAGCATCGACAAGTATGACCACAAACCTTTTAGGCCCCGTTTACACTAGTGCGTTTTCGTTTTAAAACGGCATTTTAAAATGAAAACGTTCCTCGTCTACACTGGCATTTTCACTGCATTTCTGAAACGATCTCCGTCCACACTACACAACTGAAAACGCATGTCACATGACCACTCATGCAGGTACAACCATAGATATGTATAGCTAGATGCCCTATTATTTAGATGGCAGACGTGTCTATGTGCTTGGAGTGGTCGAATGGGGAATCTACCTATCCACCTTATTCTTCACATAAAAATGGGTGCGGCCATTTGTAAATTTTATGGGTCTTGCTTCCGGTCTCATTTTCTTCCAGCTTTTTTTTGTTGTACGTAACCACTCTATTATTATTTTAGTGTATTATCTTAATTATGAACACACTGGTTTTTAATGCAAACAGATTTACCGTTTACTGCACATTGTTATTCTTCTCGTTATTTCCCTATAGCGGCTAATGAACTGGACGTCTCACCCATAGGCTTACTTCCGCGTTTAGGAATAAGGTGTATACAAATCTATGGGTACCACAATGAGCATGATA
Source organism: Sinocyclocheilus rhinocerous (assembly GCF_001515625.1). Lineage (NCBI taxonomy): Eukaryota > Metazoa > Chordata > Actinopteri > Cypriniformes > Cyprinidae > Sinocyclocheilus > Sinocyclocheilus rhinocerous. Next base: position 388,915 of record NW_015636528.1, read on the forward strand.
TTATTGTTTACACGGTCGTCAAGGATACGCAGAGCGAATGTGAGCAGCCCATCGTTTTCAAAAGTCTCCGTTTTGGTGCGTTTACACTGAAACGCAACCCCCGAGTTTTCAAACTAAAACGGGGTCTGCAGCGTTTTCAAAAGTCTCTGTTTTCGAGAGTCTGAAACGCCGGAGTAGTGTAAATGACAGGCGTGACCGTAGCAAAACGTATGCGTTTTAAAACGAAAACGTACTAGTGTAAACGTAGCCTTAAGCTTTCGGCCCGGAGGGCTTATGGATCGTAAAACATAGACTAAGATTCTAAGATTTCAATGGATTACAGCTGTATATCAAAAACGTTTAAGAGACTTTTTAAGATGTTCTTTAACGGTGTTAAAACAACCCTACATTTAATAGAATCTTTCTGTGTTTTTGTTTTGTTAACACCATTTTTCTCTTCTCCCAACAGGGAAAAGCTTCCATCCATTAACGATGAGGACTCGCGCTCCTCAGTTGGCGCGAGTACCTGTCAGGCAGCGTTGGCCACCTCATCTGTCACATCTGTGGTGGCTCCAACAACTTCTTTGCCTGGCGACGGTGCGGCAGGTGCGAGTTCTCCCCCGTACGCGGTCACTCCGGTCGACCATGATTACATCAAACGTAAAAGCCTGAAGCAGAGGCAGGGGCAGGAGCTCCAGCAGCAGCAGCAGCAGCCGCAGGACGGTACAGTACAAGGGCCAGAGTATCACTCACTCACTCACTCACTCATGCACGGGGGAATGAGGATGATGAAGGTTATTCACTATTATGAAATTGAATTATGGGCTCTGGTGTACAATAACATCTCCTCCCACCCCTCCTCTTACCATCTGCACCAGGCCATAGAGGATCATGGGAAAATGGGCAACATTGCTAACAGTGTCTCAGCATTGTTGTTTTTTTTTATTCTTTATTCGCTTTGTTTCAGTTCCACTTCGTCATTTCTAGCCTTCAGGTAATGAAATCAGATTTTCAGTCAGAATGGTTTACGTTTATTCATTGTTGTTTACGCTGCTGAATTGCTTTCACATCGTACGCACCCAGTCCACCAAATTACCATCATTTTGTGTTTTCTGCTGTTTTATTTGCGCTTGCCATTCCAGCTCAAATTATGAATGTGCTTCACAGTTGTTCACCCAGTAAATCATTTTTTTAAAGTCTTATTTTTTTATTTGATTGGTTGTATCAACAATTTAAGGCAGCAGATGCTAGCTAGCACTGGTGCTGATCTTGTGCTGTAGGTAACCTAAATTTCATCACGGTTGGCCATTTATTACATTTTAAATTAATTAGGTCAGAAGTGTAGCAATGGTGTGGTGGAAGCTTCTGAGCAATGCAGTTCCTTTTTGGCCTTATGGGAGTAGTATATATTATTTTTTTGGATGTCATGATGGCTTAAAGTTTCACAATGCTCTGTTTTAATGAAAATTGACTATCTCAATAATTCAACTTAGTAAGACAACTTGATATTTTTGTAGACTTCGTAAATTGCTGTCTCAGCTTAGTGTTCTGCTAGTTTTCTTAGTAAGTTGACATAGTGTCTTATTTCGACAAGATAATTATTTCAGCTCAGTAAGTCAACTTAACATCTTGTCATTTCAACTTGGTATTTAATTAATTACATAAATGTAAGTCAACTTAATCTATTTGTGGCGGCATATATATGCAAATTCATTGTCTGCCAGCAGGAGGCGCTTGTAGAGCGGGAGAGATAGAGGTTTCCCCGGTAACGGCTGTAATCAAATAAGCGCTGCGCTCACAAATGCTGCCCAGGCATTACAGGCAAGATGAAATGAAAATGACTGATAATTTTCTGAAGACAGTCAGTTTCCTTCAGAAATACAGTGATATAAAAACACCCGCACCGGGTTTCGACTTTGACACGTGCAGTGCTCATGTTTATTCAACGAAGTCAAAGCCTTTTGGAAAATCTATTTGTGGCGTTGAGTTTTGATTCTGTGGCAGGCGCCACAAATAAATCAATGTATGGGAAACACTGAGAAGATCTAAATATAAAAAATTAAATTAAAATGAAACTTACCTGCTTGAACTCTTTCATTTGATCCGGGTGTTGGTCTTTAAAGTGTTTTGTTAGTTTGGTGTGTTTCCTCCTTTTGATGTCGCCACGTCTCAGTGCTTTTATGAAGAGAGCGCATCTGCGCACCTTTCGGATAGCGCATCAAGAACTCGGTACCACCGGTACTTACAAAAACCTGGTACCGTAACATTTTCATTTTTTAGTACCGACTTGGTACCGAAGTACCGGGTCTTTTGACAACACAAACTAAATTTGGTCTCTAATGTTTAAAATGTCATAGTGCTCTTTGTCAGCTTTTAGCATTTCTATACTGTGGTAACTTCTATCAGTTCTCCAGTTTAGCCATGCTTTTGAGAGGTTCAGTATCACAAAGCTATTATTCCAAAATAATATGAAAATGAATTCTTCTTATCTCATTTCAAATTCACATAGTTTAAATATTTGAGTTTGAGATGTTTTTTGTTTGTAGTAGTAGTTTGAAAGGGGGCATTGCATAGGACACTTGATTAAATATTGCTTGTGGCCTGTTTTGATGAAATGGAGTCAGTATTTTTGAAACTGTCAGATGGTAGCGTTGACCTAGTTGCTGAAGTCAAGTTCAGCTTGGTGTGCTCATTTTCTGAAATACAGTTCTTAGATTGTCACTTAGGTCTTTAGGTGGATTGTCAGGGGCTAAACTGCTAAGCTCTTCTTGTGTTCATCAACACTAAATAGCATGTGGCTTGCATGGCTGTGAATAGACAATGTTTTTGAGATGTAGCCTACATATGATGTAGCTATATAAATCAAATATGTGTGAAATATTTCATAATGCATTTTTTACGGTAAAACGTATGAGTATTTCTCATTTTGACATTTTGCTACTAGAGCTGCACAATTTATCGATATCGAAACAAAATTGTGATTAAATCGTTCAGTTTAGTGCGATTTATGAAATCGCGAAAGCTGTTATGCGCAGCTTGTCAGTGAGGTACGCCTCTGTGATCTGTAGTAAATGCTTGAGTTGTAAATGATTGCGCCGCTTATTATGCGCATTTGAAAAAGGAACACGAGTCAAACATCTTTCCAAACATGAGAAGCATTTACGAACCTATTGTCCAAAAGACAACATTTAATAACACGTTTTTACTCCAAACTCACTTCATAACGTCAGTCGAGTGTTTGAAATAAAATCCTTCTGTTAGATGATGTGGCTTCTTACACAGAATGAGGCACGCAACATATTATTTCTAGGCAGGGCTCGCAAAATTTCAAAATCCCTGGTAGCCCTTCAGGCATGTACTCTTCAGATTTTGGTAGCCCGAAAATTAATTTAACTAGCCCAAATAAAAAAATACCTTTTTT
>NW_015636528.1:392709-403474 GCF_001515625.1 Sinocyclocheilus rhinocerous
AGTTTAAAACGTATAAATATTACTGTCTTAATTGTTTAGATTTTTAGAAGGCACATTAACTTCTTTCTCATTTACAACTGTTTGCTGCGTAAAAACATGAGTTGATATTTGCATTGATCTGACCATAAACGGCAAGAAAGGCTTGTTGGAAATGCAGATTCATTCTCTGCCATGAGGTGGCGCTTTAGGAGCGCCGAAATATTGTGGTTTCCCCGGTAACGGCTGTACACAAAGCAGCTCCGCGCTCATAAAAGCTGCTTTATCAGGAATTATAGGTAAAATGAAATAGCGCTATAAACACATGTAATGTCTGTTTCATTCATACTGGACGCCGGAGGGCGCCCTCGCGCAAACTCCACATATACATCACACAAGTAACAGAACTTATGATGCTCCAGGAAATTCCTAATACGGACAAAGGCATTGCTATCGCTGTTACTGAGTAAACAGAAGATATAAACGTTTTGAATAATGCAACAGAGACAATAAACACTCGACTGCAAAAATATATGGTTTATCTGTGTTCTTCAAGCCATCTTAGTTTTTTTTTTAATAATAATTAAGTATATTTATAATCCATTGCTAATCGACATAACCTTTTTACAGTATAGAACATATTTTCTGCCTCATACTGTGATGAAAAGCCACATCAGATCACAAAAGGAAGCATTTGATTTGTATTAGAGCTTTCTGACTTGCATTCACTTGCATTTTCTCAGTCGGGAAATTATTTTTCCTGTGCGGTGCCGGTGATTACATCCGTTTCAGAGAACCAGAGGACAAATATTTCAATCGATCGCTCAGGCATTTAAGTCGCACCGAATTGAGTTGCTAAAAGTTGCTAAATGACGTTGTGATGTAATTGCGCAATGACGTCATCATGTAATTATGATGCAAAATTGTGTCACTGCATCAAATCTCAGGAAAAAACATTTTATATGTCAATTTTAGATTTGTTTGTAAAATAATATAAATGCATAATATAATAATATATAATAATAATAATAATAATAATAATAAGTAACTGTTTTTTTAATACAACATTGAATTATTGAACACTTGCACATTTTTTTAAAATTACAATTTAAGTTTTTTTTTTATTAGCTATAAAATAAAACTACACATTCTGAACAATTATAGTTTTAAGCAGTGTATTAGTAGTTAGTATGCAGCACTCTGAGAAAAGTCTGTAAAAATAGTCCTGCTATGTTAATATGAAGGAATTTTCCGTATTGATTTTTCACAGGTTTTTCACCTGCATTTTAAATTATGCATTGTATTTTGTGTTTTCAGGTTACAGGGTTATAATGGATAATGTCCTGGAAAATTACTAGTACCTTTACCATTTTTCTAGATATTTTTCTTACAGTGTACTAACTGATCAGCAACGACTTTGATATCATACACCGATCGGGTCTGCGCAGTGCTGTTTCAAGCCGAACACACCTAATTATTATTGAACAATTGCAAATAGCAGCTAACTTAATTCACGTGATGTGTGTACTGCTAGGCATCTTTGGTTTCCTCTTTTTGTGTAATTTAGATGAAAACGTGTACCTTTTGATCATTTGAGTGACTTATCAAAAGTTGCTAAAAGTTGCCAACATTTTTTTAAAAATAGCTAAAGTTGTTGCTAGGTGCTTTTGGAAGAAATAGTTGCTAGGGTAATCTGAGAAGCTGCTAAATCTACCAACAAAATTGCTAAATTGGCAACACTGTTTATTCAGCTACCGCTATATGGGATTTTCCTGGAACAACGTGCATTATTACCTTTCTTCTGCGGGGCATATTTGGAGTTTCAGCTCTGGCCTTCAGATGGAGATTTACTACTGCTCACAGAACCGTGCTTCACTGAAAAGCTGCGCATGAAAAAATCATAGCCTTTGCCGAATCGTGTTTCCAGTTTCATTTCTATTCATCATGCAGCTCTATTGGCTACATATTAGTATTTACTACATTGTAGTATTTTCATGTTCCCTATTTCCCCTTTTATTTAATGCTAGGCATCACAACACAATTCAAGCCAATGAGGAAATGTTTGATTGTAATTTACAGCTAATCAGCTATTGATTTTGGACCATTTGAGATTTTGCTGTAAGCAGGATTATCAATCATGACGCAACAAAAATAAAAACAAGTGACCAATAAAACTTCATACCACTTTAAATCACAAGAAACTTAATATGTATTACAGAACAAATATTTACTTGTTTTTTTGAGATACGATAACTTTACTTTTTGTAGTTTACCTCTTTTAATTTAAGAGCTAATTATATAAAAATTATATTAAAGAGCTAATTATATAAAAACAGGCAATTGAAACAAAATAGTTTGCTTTGAAACTTTACATTCCATATAGTATGACCGACTCTTAACTGCTTCTTTTTAATTGCAGATCAAATTATTTGAAGTGTTTCACAATTTATGAAAAAATATTATTATAATTTGTTAAAACATCATAAAAATCATATAGATATGTCGTAAATAGTAGGAATAACAGTTACTAGAATAGTTGAATAACATATTTGATTCACTCGCAAGATGAATATGGAGATGAAATGGATTCTTTTTAAACATTTTTAACTTGAGCACTCATGACGTAAGATGCTGAAAAAACAGCGAAACTGTGGAAGAACACACTTCATGAGTGAGCGACCCCTAAGAGGTGTGCTGTTTTTTTATTGGCTGTTATTTACTCTTTCTGTATTGATAATTATTTTAATTTTTCCAGTTATCTGTGAATAATATATCGCATAAAATAATATATTATTAATAATATGTAGTGTGGCACTGATCGTTTTCATGTTGTATTTGTTTAATCATTTTTTTGTGGCTTGCCTCATCTCATTGCCTCACTGAAATGTTCACAACGGCTTGCTGCAGATTTGAAGTGTGAATTTTTTTTTCTTTTTTTTTTCTTTTTTTTATAAAGGTGAACATTGTGACATGTTGCCCATATTCCTCTGTCGTTCCCATGGCCTGCTTTAGTCTCCCTGTCTCCCTGCTGCCTCCTGCCTGCTCCCTCTCTGCCTGCCTCTGACCTGCTTCCCACCTGCTGCTTCTTAATGGATGCATGATGGGTCAGCACCCTGATTCAACAAAGACTTCCCACAATGCACTCCGCACTGCTCTGTGTGCAAACTGACATCTGACCAACGTGTCTGCTGTGGCTCACATATGCAAGGGAGATTGTTCTTGTAGGTTGTTCTGAATAATGTGGTTTGGTAAAGACAGTGGGAAGTTTCAACTGCTTTTTCTGCAAATGTTGGTGTGTGGATGAGTTTAGCTTCTTATCAGCTGATACAAGAATTCAAGACTTGATGAATTCACTCTCTTATTGTATGATTGTTGATTTTAAAGGCCCCGATATACTCACAGTGAAGTTCTTTTTTTGTTCTTTCGTTTAGATGAATATGTAAATATGTGCTGCGTGTTTTCCTTTCAGTAACAAAATAGACAATAATTGGAGATTTGCATGCCAGTGAAGGCAGAGCTCCTGAACTCCCAAAATTATCTCAAAATGAAACTCGCTTTGGCTTAATTTTTGTTCGAAATGCTTGTCACACCACTTCAGTCTTGGCTTTTGCTTTAAGTATATCGGAGCCTTAATGGGTGAATGTCACGAAAACACATGCAGGTCTTATTTCACCTCAAAATCAAAAGAAAAGATATTCTGAATGAAGAAGATGATGCCTGTTTTTGCGTTGAGGCATCATTTTCAACACAATTAAGCACAATTTCCCCCCAAAACATGGTGAAATTGGACTCAGACATGGCTAGGTTTTTGTGAGATTCACTCTAATAACCTCTAAAAGCTGCCCATTTCTCATCACAACAGAAAATGAAAGATCTCCTCTATTTACGCTACAGTGGTACCCAAAATATACAACTGAATGACTTTCCAGATTATGAAACGTGTTCTAAATTGAATTTCCTCTACAGCTGACTACTCACATGACCATGACTACTGCCTGTGTAACTCTGCTTTGCGGCCCGGATCTGTGTATGGTACAGACACCCTTCCTCGCACAACCGATAGCACAAAACTGCTGGCTCACCTATCATTCCTCAAAAGCAGGGCTCTAGTTTCCTAACGAACTCCAGTGGTCAAGCACCCTGAGCACCATAATGCTCAACAGTGACTATGCATTAAGTTTTACAGAGGGCTTGGCTTCCATTTTCCCTTTTGGAATTTCAGAAAATTGTTTAATACAGAATTTTAAGCCTTCAAGCAAACCAGACAGCTTAGGGATTAGGGCTGCACGATAAATCACATGCGATTGTCCTGCGCATCTCGTAAGTAAAGCCGGTTCTGTGATTAGTAGTAAATCTCCACCACGTGCTTTCAGATGGAGCGGCATTTAATAAACAGAGCTGTAGTTCACTGACAAGCTACGCAATATCGCGTTCATAAGTTCGAAGGCGATTCATCTGCGATTATGAACGCGATATTGCGTGTGTGTATATATATATATATATATATTTAATTTTTGGCCAAAATAGTTTTGGCATGAAATCTTTCACTGAAACAGTAACTTTAATTAGCACTTCTCCATTGTTTAAAATCTCAATAGGTCTTTTACAGGTGTTTTACCTGTATGTTGCATTACGCATTACATTATGTAGTGTGTAACACAGTTCGTAGTCACGGGAAGGAGGAGGCGGGAACCGGCGAACATTTGAACAAAACTTTAATAAAATAAACAAACAAAAAATGAAAGTAAAGCGGCAGCCCCTCGCGTTCGACTGCCGCACACAAAACACAAAATAAAATCCAGGCCTGGTCCTTTCTCCTCCAACACTGTCGGCACTCCTCCTTTTATCCTTCCGGAGCTCCTCCGTGGGACTCGAGACCGGTGAGTGGCGCAGGTGTCGCGCATTAGCATGTACTCCACCGGCCTCGCTCCGTTCCCATGGCTCTCAGCCCCGCCCCTCTCGTCACATAGTGTTTTAGGGTTGTTGGAAATGTCCAAAAATTTAACAGAAAAAATGGCGAAATCCAGTAATTTCAATAGGAATCCACGTGAATGGGAATTTTGTATGATGGTAAATGATTTGCCCAAACAGATTTTGCAACAGGTTCAACAAGATCGCGCAGATTTGCTGCGTTGACCAGCAGTAAGCAATTTGGTTTCTGTGTGAACTGTGCTGCATACGTCGCTACACTATTAACAACATTTTTCTCTAGCCAAATTTTGCTAATGTGTAGCATTATGTAGCACCTGCCAAACTATGACATTTTGACGAATTTCACTAAGAATGTGCATTTAAACACTTTTTACATTTTTGTGTAAGTCTGCATTGAAAGGAAAATCTTTCTGTGAAGATTTTATCAATGAAGATTTAGAATTTTTTTGTTTAGTGACTGTTGAGCTAAATCATTGGTCATTTTTCCAATTCTCTCAGTATTTATAACTGTAAATTGGAACTGTAGTTTGGTTGTGTGCTCTGCTTTTGAGGAAAGTGACCCCAACACCATTCTAATATTTACTGTGGGTTACATCAGAGATTATTATGCAGTAACACTTGTCCTTTTCAAAACAAATGTCCCTTTCTTCTGTGCAATTAATTTGACAACACTCTTACTCTATTGGTGATTTTCCCCCTCAATCAGATCGATCTTTTCTGCACTGAAATGCCTGTCATTTTTTTTTCCTGTCCAGCGCTTCCCAGCACATAACCGGGTCCCGTCTAGACCTTCATTGTGTCTTTAACATGCTCTTGAGCTCCTGTTGAAAACTCTAGCAGACCAACTAATGGGCCTCCTGGCAGTGTTGGCCTAAAGTTGCTAATGCGTCTTTACTGGAGGCTGCAATTTTGCGCTGACACAGCGCCATTTTTCCCCTTCACACTCACGCCTTCGAACTGAGGGGAGGGGGTGTTGCCACCGCACTCTGTTGTGTCATGGAGGTGATGGTGTGTGCTAATGAATTTCTACCCTCTGTGCCAAATGCTGACACTCCCAGCATGCTCGGAGGCTTTTTCTGCTTGTTTGCGGGCAGCACAAGAGGAATTACATTAACTTTCTTTTCTGGGCTTGCTGAGAAGCACAATATTTTCAAGTGCTTTTCTCTACCTCAGGAGCAGGCTGGTTCAACACGGCATTGAAATGTGCACCCTGTGGTCTTGCCCTGTAACCTCTGACCTCAGACCTGGATCAAAACCACTTTACCTGTTAAAGGAATAGTTCTTCTTTCGTTAATTACTCACCTTAATTTCCCTCCAAACCTGTATGACTTAAAGGAGAAAGCCCATGCAGCTGTTTGAATAAGCAAAAGTACAAATTAAATATGAGAATTACTGTGAAAGGAAATATTAACAGTGAATAACTACTTAAATTTAAGACTTCGAATATAAGAATATAAGTCATAGACTACCTTTTTTGGCACCCCCCTTTTTTGGTGTTTGTCCTCATTGACTTTCAAGCAGGTAGAAGCAAAACATTACAACAACATTTTGTATTCTGCATTAGAAAGTTAAGAGCATATGGGTTTGGATGAGCATTAGGGTGAGTAAATAATGACAGAATTTTCATGTTGGTGTTCAATTGAGTGCTGCAGTGATGTATTTTTTTTAATGGCAACCCAGAAGTTGGCATCACCCTGGTTCTCTCCACAAAAACCAAACAAGATTTTTCAATTTAGGAATTGTTCTTTGGATTATTGCAGAAAATAAGCTTTGTGACCAACAGAAGTTTATGATGAACTTTGAAGCCTAAATACAATTGCCAGAAGTTAAAAATTAAAGTTAGCTTCCAAATACTTTTAAATATTCATTTAACTCTTTCCTCACTAGCAAAGCTCAGAAAATCGCATTTTTGTCAAAAACTACATCCGGATCAGATTCCTGAATGATAATCAGAACATAGATGGAGTAGATCGCTTCACTTGCACAGACGTAAACCACTTCCTGGGATGTCCATTTAATTCTGTAACATTAGGCGGTGTTGATTTATATGCTGTTTAATGTTTGATGATCGCGCTATTTTACATACGCATCAGCTAACATATGCGATCACCTATTTCTGCTTCCTCTTCACCTTGTTTTGATCTGGAGATTCAGTATTTTTTTAGAAGATGTGAAATACCGCTTCCTACCGTATAGTAGTGAAAACAGAAACCTGGAAAATTTGGTCAATGGCGGGGAAGTGTCATCTCATAAATGATGGAAAATTCTATCAGTGGTGGGGAAAGAGTTCTGCAAGTTGGAAAGTTTGAGTTAAAATAGTTTGCAAGATCGCCATTATAAACAGAACAAGGCAGTAAAGGCAGACTAGTGAATAAATGAGTTTACCTGATTGATTTAATGTTAAAGAAAATCTTTGTAGTCCCATTTAGCCACTTGTAACTACCTGTTTCAAGACATGTAGGCTGCGTCCGAAAGCCTGGGCAGCTGACTTGCTGCCTCGCTGTCTTATCAGGCAATGACTTCGCAGGCAGCGTTTTTGCACAGAGGCACCTCGTGAAACTGATTTCGGACAGGCTTCTGAGGCAGCATAACGGTTTAATGATCTACAACAAAATAGAACGACTTTTGGTGATAACTAAACGAATATTTAATTACTATAATACTAATTTCTCGCTAGAAGTAACATCAAAAGTGCGAAAAGTTAGTCAGAAATATACATTTACACACAAACTGATCAGAAGAAGGTACCTCCGGAGACGGGAAGTAAAGCAGAATTTGGATTCGGACGTGCCTTCATGCCTACCTGCCTTGGAATGCTGCCTCCGAAGGAGCAGCCGTAATATCTTTAAAAAAAATCACGAGTGGGATATTACTGATGCATTTTATGTCATAGAAAAAACATTGACGTTTCTTGGGCTTGTGTTAAACACAGACCTTATTTCAGGCATTTAACCAAAAACCCATTCAAAAAATCCAATTACCCACTCAACTGGTTTCTGGGTTTTAGGACTCATTCTTGCAGCACTCTATTACTATTCCTTTAATTTGTAGAAAATGATAGTAAATGCTCTCAGGTACAGAATCCTAATTTCCCTTTCTCTGTTAAAATCCAAAACCTTATCCCAACATAAGCCTGCCTGCTCTTCAGGTATAGCTACCATTTGTAAATCTGTCAATCCAGCAAATGTTTCCAGCCTTGTGTTCATTGGAGGATTTTTACACCATTCATCTTGGGATCTCTGTTGATTTGTGGATTGTGCAATTTGGGTGAATCTGAAACAATCTGAACAAAGGGTCTTTTTAATTATATGAATATTTAGAAAGGACAGAGGATGAAGGTCTTGTTGAATGAGTGTAATTGTGTGGTATATTTTTTCCCTAAATCAGAGCAAAGTCAGGACAGCGTTGCTGGCTTGTCAGACTCCAGCTCCTTGCAGGATGTCTTCATGGACGCCACCAGCTCACAGGACAGCAGCCACAAGGTCGATCCTGGGAAGTGTAGTATTTTTCCGGAAGAATCAAATGCCACTGGAAAAGAGAAACCGGCCACAATAGAGGACGCAGGTATTGATCACAGTTCTTCTAAACACGTGCATAATGCACAATTACATTGTGAAAAATTAATTTAATATTTAGTATTAATATTTAACATTTAGTATTTTACATGGTTCTTTTTTATGATATTACACTACCATTCAAAAGCTTGTGGTAAGATTTTTTACCTTTTTTTTTTTTTTTTTTTTAAAGATTTTCTTTTTTTTCTTCTTCTTTCGGCAGGAACACATTAAATCAATTAAAAATGACAAGGACATTTATAATGTTAAAAGATTTAAATTTCAAATAAATGCTTTTATTTTGAACTTCTGAACTTCTTTTTCTGCTGCATCACAGAAAAATATATCACCGTTTCCACAAAATATTGAACTAAAGGATCATGTGAAGACTGGAGTAATAATGCTGAAAATTCACAGGAATTAATTACATTTTAAAAAATATTCAAAGAGAAAACATTTTTAAAAAATTTAATATTATTATTTTTTTCTGTATTTCGGATCAAATAAATTCAGGCAGGGTGAGCATAAGAGACTTAAAAAACAAAACAAAAAAACAATAAAAAAATCTCACCAACCCCAAACTTATGTACAGTAGTAAATAAGTGTTTGTACAGAATTTTTTGTTACATTTTTGATTAATGATAAAAATAAATTACTGTAAAATAATCTTAATTGACTGTTCGCAGGGAGCTTGATTGACAGGTGATCTGACCAATCAGAACGCGGATATTATGTGCCGCCGCTGTTATCCGCCATCTTGCCCGACAGCTACGGCCAGTCTCCATAGAAAACCACGTTAAAACGGGGTAAAAAAGATAGACTGAATTGAAACTTTTTCAATATAACTAAATATACAAATGTGCGGAGGGTTAAGCTGTGCTGTTGTTGGCTGCCACAGTAACGGCAATAAGCTAAGGAATTCCTTTAAAGTACTTGTTTTGCGTACCAGAAAATCTGTCCGACGCTGTATGCATTGTTTGCAGCGCTTAAGTTAAAATACTGAGTGTTAAATAATAAGCTGTATATGCACATGTGCGCTCATCTGTTTTCAGTGCAGCTAACGTTAACCTCGCGTCGCTTCATGTCATCTTCCCACTCATTAAACTACGACAGGTCCTTTACTGCGAAAAGACCGTCACTGCGACACTCTAAAAGTGATGAAACTATGGCGCAGTGTGCTTTTTAAACCATTTTCATAGGTTTCACGTTATATTCTTGGCTCGGAAAATATGTAAATGCAAATGCCCAGTAGCCGCAGCTGTATCCCTTCTAGTCTTAACCACAAATCAGGCAGGAGAGTAGATTAACTTAGGTGGACTTAAACTTGAAAAATGGTGTGTTCCGCGGTTAAAACAAAATACTTTCTGATGTTTATTCATGTTCATTTTGTGCTTTAAGTAAATATGAAAAGACGATCGGTTCACATGTTTGAACTGAGGCAATACAGTGATCTGTCACGACACATTAAAGAGCCACAAAACGGTATATATTGTTTGAATTTCTTTAAAAATGACAAAATTTGAAAGCTGAGAGTCCTGAGACCTTGTTTCATACTAGAAGTAACCTGCTCTGTCTTGTCTGTCAGTGTGTTGTCAGTTTCCTCTTTGCTCTGCGATGTATTTTTCACTGTGTGAGACCATGATGTGTAGTGTGAGAGAGGCATTGTTTGTCAGGGATGGCAACAGTAACTAAGGAGGGCGGGTCTTTGCGAACGGTCAGTTGTCTTGAAAATGTCACAATTTAAAAAAAAATGGAAGAATAATCTTATATGCAGTGGTGGACAAAATTATTAGAACACTAGTATTTTCACCAGATAAAAAATGGTTTTAAGTCGGTTATTTCTATCTTTTGCTGAAGTGTGTCTGTAGGAAATATCAGTTTACATTTCCAAACATTCATTTTGCCATTAATTGTAATAATCCAGTGAGATTTTTGTTTGCACAAGGAGTCTGATAGCAGCCAGTGCTTCACACTGTATATAATAATTATATATATATACAGTATCTCACAGAAGTGAGTACACCCCTCACATATTTGTAAATATTTTATTATATCTTTTCATGTGACAACACTGAAGAAATGACACTTTGCTACAATGTAAAGTAGTGAGTGTACAGCTTGTATAACAGTGTAAATTTGCTGTCCCCTCAAAATAACTCAACACACAGCCATTAATATCTAAACCGCTGGCCACAAAAGTGAGTACACCCCTAAAGCCTGGCTCACACTACAGGATTTTTAGCCCGATTTAGCCCCGATTTCCCCCTCCCGAGAATCGGAGCAAAAATCTTGTCGAGCCCCTC
>NW_015636528.1:403542-419717 GCF_001515625.1 Sinocyclocheilus rhinocerous
ATATGTGTATATATATAATTTCTTAGAACATGTCTGGCAAAACTTGACACTTTTCATAAAATTTTGCCAATATCTGTCTTGCCAAGAGCACAAAACACAGTAGATTATTTTCTCCTATTCTGCTGCTTTTTACAATCAATATCTGCAGCTGGTGGTCACCTCTGCCCTCTTGAAATCCCACAGGCCCCTTGGAGGACAAGAACATGGATATCAGCTCCGCCACACTCTCTCAAGAATCTTCAGTCACACAAGAGTCTTCGGACACCACCTTATCTATCACGTCCCCTGAGGCCTCCGTTCCCAAAACTCCTACCTCAGACACCCTGACCCAAGCTCCACCTCATCCGCTGCACTCCGCCCAACCACAAAGACCTCACCCCCAGACCAGTTCCTCCAGTGAGGGCAAGCGCAGGCCAGAGCCGCCGCCTCCGCTGGAGGTGATAGAGCTGCCTAAGTGTCTGCCACCGGGACAGAGAGAGCAGAGGAAAACACTAGTGCATGTGTGTGTGAGGTCTCTCTTCCTGTGTCTGAGTCGCTTCCCGCAACACTACAAGAGTCTCTATCGTCTGGCACACCTGTACGCCTACAGCAGGACACACAAGGTGCGCAAACACACATGCACTTCATACACACACCTAGGCCTGTCACGATAACTTTTTGTTGTGCGATATTTTGCCCCAGAAATAATTGCGATAAGCGATATTATTGTCATTTTAAAGACCATTTTAGTTCAAAGTAACAAGTAGAAAAAAATAAAAATGCACGAAGAACTTGTATGGAGATTTTTCCATCTACAGATTTTTCCCTGACCTTCTTTTCTCTGTAAATGAAGGATGCACACTATTGCTGAGAAACACAATCACTACTTAGCAGTCAGATGTCTGTATGCACAAAGACACAGATCCCTAAACAAGACCATATCTGCAGATGAAACTTTGTTTGTAGAAGCATTTTTTAAATTTGAACTAGCACCTCATGACTACACCACGTTATGTTCGAGAAGCTGCAAAAGACACAGGCGCAAGTGGAATGTACAAAATGTGGTGACATTAATATAAATATAGTAAATATAATGGGGGATATATTGCGTCACCAAAAATTATTGAGATCATGTACATATATTGCACGATAAGTCGATATATTGATTATTGCGACAGGCCTACACACACCACACAGTGAATCATTTCTGTGCTACTGAAATACAGGAATGCAAACTTGCATGTGGCCTGAGACAACTAAAGTAGAGATCTTTTTTTTAATATATTTTAAAGTATAGTTGAATTTTTCTTCCCGAGGGCTGCATCTGTTTCACCTATGATGAGTTTGCAACCCTGTTGTACTAACGGTTTTCTGAAGCACTACAATAAACAGTTTTTAAAAACTTATTTTAAAGTGTCGTGAAACCCCCTGTTTTAGCACTGGTTGTTCACACCTCAGATTTGAAAAAGACTCAAGAAATGGGCGTGTAAATCTGTGGAAAAGTGGGAGTGTAGAGGGTGGGAAGAGGGGAGAAAACAACCAATAAAACACAGACCTACAACCAGAGGTGGACAGTAGTGAAGTATTTTTACTCTGCTGTAAAAGTACTTTTCAAGTGTCTGTACATTGTGTTTTTCTATAGAAAACTTTTACTTCACAACATTCCAAAGCATAATATTGTACTTTTTACTGCACAACGTTTCATATTAAATATCATTTAATACTTAATTACATTAGAAAGCTAGTACTTTCTTTCTTTTACTCAAGTAAAAGTAATTCAAAGTTTTACTTGAGTACAAGAAAGTACTACATGTTCTTAAGTATTAAAGGTAAAAAAACCCCCACTTATTTATGAAATGTAGTGCAGTAAAAAGTACGACATTATGCTTTGGAATGTAGTGAAGTAAACGTTTTCCAAAGAAAAGCACTCTGATAAAGTACAGATATTTTTTAAATTTATTGAGTAAAGTAAAAATTAGGGATGCACCGATACCGATACTGGTATCGGTATCGGGCCCGATACTGAGCTTCTGTAATCATACTCGTACTCGTTAAAATGCCCCGATACCAAACGCCGATACCACACAACATGTGATAAGTGCCATATTCAGACAAAGAAACACTGACAACAGAACAACAGACAGCAGAATGGAGTTAAGGATGTCTACTACGAAGTATATGTATGCAATGAATATAATGTTAAACATTCAGTAACACTCTCGGTGCGAATGCAACCCTTTAAATGGTACTGGGAAATAGTTGCCGCAAAATTGTCCCAGTACTTTAGTACTGTACATTTAGTTCTGGAACTAAAGCGGTGCGAAAGGCCCTAATGATAATGAACTCTCAAGAAATCATATCATTAGAGACTAACGACTTTCATGAACAAATCAAATATGTTTTGATAAATTATTATTTGAAATAAATAAGCAGAGATATTGGTCTATATGAAAAATGAAGAAAACATTTAAAAGTTCTAATAATATTTTCACGTTTGCCAGCACTACAGTCTCAGAACAAATGACACATATCAGTTTAAAACAGAAAGAATAAAGGCATAGTTACTTTTTGTTTACTCTTCTTTGAATTTTTGGGCTTTATCATTGTTTGCTGTGTATCACAATAATCTGTTGTGTCATTGCGTTTATGATCAGATGTACCGCTGTATCAGTGCCCTTATTTGCGCATATTTCATTTGAAGAAGACATGATATGTGCGGATACATGGTGCTGGGTCATGTTTGGAGCACGATAATATGATATATGTTCACGTAAACTTGAAATACGTTTGCTCTGGTCCGGATAAGAACTCTGATCCGTGCAGCGAGTGTTGTTAAAGGGATAGTTCACCCAAAAATGAAAATTCTGTCATTGATTACTAGGGGTGCTCCGATTGATCGGCTACCGATCACTATTGGCCGATAATCACGTTGGGATGTTTGATCGGCGGTCTCTAAAAAGGCAGATCTCAAAAAAACGATCTCAAGCTGATGACGCGTCTGCCGTGAGAGGTTTGGCACGACATGCAGCGGCACCGTCTCAGTCTCTGTCCGGCGCGAGTGAAATAATTAGAATGCTGAAGGTGAGGTACTCCCCTTCATATTTCTTCATTAAATAACTTATAAAGTAAATTGAAAACCTTGTGTGAGACGTAATTTCACAGACAACGTGAGTGAATCACTGCGCGCACTCTCTCTTTCTCTCTCAAAATACGCATTTGGCTTCAAATCACCACACATCGCGTCTGTCTATAAGCGAGCTGCACAGTTTACACAGGAATTGTCACTTGCACAATCGAGGCAGTGTCACATCGGCACTAAAGTTTATAAATTGCATTACTTTTTCATTCTTACCAATGTTTAACCATTCAGCGCTCGCGCGCTTTCCTGGAGACCGTACCCTCATGCACACTCGCAGCGCACACATAACGCCAGGTTCACATTACTCCATTTGCAGTGCATACGTGGTGCGTATTTTTTCCGCGCTAATGTTAATGAATTAAACCGCTCACCGCACACGGTTGCGGTCCGGCAGTGCGTTCAGGAGCGGTGCGTCTGCAGCAGTGCAGAGATCATTTCCGCACAGAGTCTATTTTTGCTGCACTGCAAGCGAAGGATTAAAGAAACAGCATAATGTTTGCAGTAAATATGAACATGGATTGACACGAAAATGTAGTAATTACACCATAAATGCATATTATTAAAGTCTACTGTGTTTCACAGTCAACACATACGGCTTTTTGGCTAGGTTTAAAGAGAAAGAGCACTTTTAGATAAACAAAGCAAAAATAGATGGCACTTGTGGAGGTAGGAAAACAAAGTTCTTTATGAACCGCAGGATTGCTTGTAATAAAGATTTAAATGCAAAAGGAAAGGCAGTAGAGCTGACTATTTCTGTCAATGGTAAGTTTGTGATAACGTAAGAAAAGTAGTTTAAATGTTTTGCCACTTGCTTGAGCAACCTAATATATAAATATAGAAGTAAATCCAAAAGTAATTGACACGAAAATGTAGTAATTACACCATAAATGCATATTATTAAAGTCTACTGTGTTTCACAGTCAACACATACGGCTTTTTGGCTAGGTTTAAAGAGAAAGAGCACTTTTAGATAAACAAAGCAAAAATAGATGGCACTTGTGGAGGTAGGAAAACAAA
Source organism: Sinocyclocheilus rhinocerous (assembly GCF_001515625.1). Classification (NCBI taxonomy): domain Eukaryota; kingdom Metazoa; phylum Chordata; class Actinopteri; order Cypriniformes; family Cyprinidae; genus Sinocyclocheilus; species Sinocyclocheilus rhinocerous. Next base: position 407,678 of record NW_015636528.1, read on the forward strand.
GTTCTTTATGAACCGCAGGATTGCTTGTAATAAAGATTTAAATGCAAAAGGAAAGGCAGTAGAGCTGACTATTTCTGTCAATGGTAAGTTTGTGATAACGTAAGAAAAGTCGTTTAAATGTTTTGCCACTTGCTTGAGCAACTTAATATATAAAATTTTTGATGGAATCTGAGAGCTGTCGGACCCTGCATAGACAGCAACACAACTGAAATGTTCCCAAGTCCAGAAATGTAGCAAGGAGATCGGTAAAATAATCCATTTGACATCAGTGGTTCATCCGTAATTTTACGAAGCTACAAGAATACTTTTTGTGTGAAAAAGAAAAAAAATAACTACTTTATTCAACAATTCGTCTCCTCCGCATCACCCTGTAGCGCCATTTTGGAGAATATCCGTTAGACGTAAACAATGTATGCTGTTCTGTGTCAGCTGCGTCACGCCGGATCTGTTTCCTACGTTGTTGTGATTTGATCTGAACGAGAACAGCGTATCCGTGTGACGGATTCCATCAAAAATATCTTAATTTGTGTTCCGAAGATGAACAAAGGTCTTACGGGTTTGGAACAACACGAGGGTGAGTAATTAATGACAGAATTTTCATTTTTGGTTGAACTAACCCTTTAAACTCATCGTGGCGTTCAGCGCAGAAACTGCTCTCATGCGCGCTCCACGTGTCGTTACATATTAAATATTGTTACGGTCATGTTTACAGAAGCTCTTTAATGAGATTTGAATTCTCCAATGTAAGACGACCTCATGCATAATACAGCATTCAATTTTACTCAATTCAATACAGCATTTCAATTCACGCAGAGAACACGCGCTCATACAGGATACAAATGCACGCTTTATAAGATCTCACAGCTGGATCCATCTAAGTCTGCAAGGTTTGTGAAATTAAACGTTTATTAGACATTCAAAGATCTGTTTAAATCATATAAATGCATATTTGCGGAATGCCGATGGTAAACGAGAAAGTATTATGTTTGCTTTTCTCTTGCTAATAATATAAAATCATTCGTTATAATACTTTTTTGTATACCTTTTATTTCCTTTGTTTAGCATTCTATCTGGTTATTAGACAGACTTCTATCCCTGTTAGAAAGAACTGTTAAACTGTGACAGCAAACCATGAAGAGGGCGAATGTGAGAGTGTTTATAATCGAAGGCGATTCATCGCCGATAATGAACGCGATATTGCGTAGCTTGTCAGTGAACTACGGCTCTGTGTAGTAAATGCTGCTCCATCTGAAAGCACGTGATGGAGATTTACTACTAATCACAGAACCGGCTTTACTGACGAGATGCGCAGGACAATCGCATTCGATTATTTGGACAGCCCTAATCTTATGCCTTTTACAACAAAATCATTATACAAGTTTTTCAAACACTTCCTATCAGTGAATTTTATTTCCGTTAATTGCCAAGGCAACATTTCTTACTGTTTAGTTTAAGTTGAAGTACTAATGTAACTGAAACTATATAAACTGAAGCTAAAACCAAAACTTAAACCTGTATTTAAAAAAAATTACTGAAACTTAAAAAATTTAAATTAAAACATAAGACAATATAAAAAAAAGTCTCATTCAAAATATTAACAAAAATTATATAATATAATAGTGTATCTACTGAATAATGCTGCTTCCTAACTTTTGCTATTGGTTGAACAGGCCAATGAGTCATAAGAATAAAAAAAAAAAATGTTTTACTCTGTCTCATTGCAGTGTAAAAAAATTGCATTAAAAACATACTAAAATACTATTTACAGATGTACTTTACTGTTTAATATGCAGTATAGTAATAATTTAATAATACAAATTATTCACATTATACTAATCAGAATATTTTCTCAATTTACAGTAGATTACTAAGGCTTTGAAACAGGTTTCATTTTCTAAATGCAGATTATTTCTCATTGATTTGAAGTATAACCATGACATTTCTTGACCATGTTAATGAGATTCACCTCATTTAGTCTCACCCTACAATTGTCAGTGTCAGCGTTGGGCCGCTCAAACATTGTTTTGTAATCTCCACTGTATTTATCATTTTAGGAAATCATACCGCAAATGGCTTGTAGTTATAATTCTCTCTGTACGTAACACTGGAAAGTGTTTTGACACAAAAACAGATACACATATGCTTTATAACAACCATTTACTGCACAAGAACATCAGCGTCAGCAGATATGTGTCTATCTCTAATGCTAACGAGCCAAGAGGATGATATAATTTTCACCAGAGTGTGTGTGTTTGAAGCCTATGCACGGTGGATGCCACTACCTACAGATATTAAGACTGGGCGTTAAAAACTGTGCCCACTCTCCTCATGGGTGCAAAAAGAGCAGTAGTGCCAAGTTTAGCACAGTGCCAGAATGTTGTGTAACACCCCTCACCACTAAACAAACCACTTACACTTGCCTGAAGCCTAATGTATCTGCTGCAGTTTTTTTTTTTTTGACTTGTGGTTGATGTGTGATTGTGAAGTCGATAGGTGTGCACATGGGGTCAGTGGGGATTCCCCATACTTACTTTACATGTGGTCAAGTCATGTAAAAACCCGTGCTAAATAACTCAACTTCCTGCTCAAATGGGCTGAAGGCCTGTGTTAGGCACAGCAGTGGCGTGCACGTAAGCCCTTCAGATGTGATATAATTAATGCAGAAGAGGAGAAAATTAAGTACTGTATTGCTATTATAAAAGTACTTAATCAGATGAATATGAAAAACATTTTACACTTTTGATTCATTCATTATCTGTGCAGTAGCTGTTACTATATTGTGTGTTTTGGATGGCTGTTTTAACCAATCAGCACCCAGTATCATAACAATCAATTTTGTAATTATTAATTTGAATGATTATACAGATATCGGCATATGATATATTTCATAAATAGTCATATTGATTTTATAAGGAACAAATTCACAAGTTTATATAAAATTTTAAATGCACCCATTCAAAAATCAGTGGCAGTAAGCTATTTTTTTGAACAAAAGAAATTATTTTTTTTTTTCCAGCAAAGATGTGTTACATTCATGAAAGGTGACATGTTTCAGTTTATTTTTCAAAATTATTTTTATTTCAAATTAATACTGTTCTTTTGAACTTTTAAAAAATGTATTACAGTTTCCATAAGAGCATAAACTAAGCCGCACAACTGTTTTCAACATTTGATAATAATCAGAAGTGTTTCTTGAGTAGCAAATAAAATAAAATAGAACCATAATTAATGTAAACATTCAGTTAATATTTATTATCAATATTTATTTGATTACTAAATAAACCCTCAGAACAAACAGATTCATTAAAATAGATTTATCTAACTCTAGATGCTAATTGAGTTTGAGTTGTAAGAATAACAGTCTGAAGTGACGTGAATGATTTACATCTACTAAAGGGAACATCTGCTTTGGCTTGTCATCGTCATAAACTTTTATTTATGGCAAATTCACCATGAACTGTATACCTGGAATGTCTATTTGTATTTTTTCCCAAGGGCTCCATATGGCGACATGTGGATTTTTTATTTTATTTTTTTGAGCCACCCAGATGCAAATAGAGGAACAAAATCACGATTTATATTGATGTTATTGTGAAGGAGCATTTCAGACTGACTCATCTTACGTATGATGCTGCAAATGACATGCCATCCTGCACTTTTTCACTGATATGCAAGAAAAAATGTCATTGTCGTAATTAAAAAAAAATTCTTTTTAAACAATAATGCAAAATTCAGTTTCATGGCCAGTATGAAATATCTGTGGTTGGTAAATTTTCTCAATTATTTCACCATTGACCAGTGTGACATGGTGGTAATTTTGGGCCCTGCCTGGAAGCATATTATAGCATTTGTTCGTAATAGAAACCAACATTTTAAAATCATTGTCATACAGTCACTGCATGTGATTCTCTCTCTCTCTTTCCGTTGAATTTTCTATGAAAGCTTTAGTTTACCTTTCTGCTGAACAATTGCATATTCCTTTGCAACAAGAAAGAAAATGTTAGTGTTTTTTTTTTTTTACTGAAGATTGATATATCCATAGCCATGTATAATAATATCAGTGACTGCTTAATGGAAGAGGACACTTGAAAAGAAAGCAAAGCTTTATTGGGGGTGTTTCTTTCACTGTAGGGTAGAGGGTAGACACAAGGGTAGACTACTTGAATTACGATAACTAAAGGAATGCTTCAATCCTATATGACAGTTTTGTTATCGTTTACTCACACTCATGTCATTGCAACTTCCTGTCTTCCTTGAAACACAAACAGTGAATTACTGAAAATGACAAAAGCACTGTAAAAGTATGATATTTCATATGACTTATGCACTATATTTCAAGCCTTCTAAAGAAGTATGATAGCTTTGTGTGGAAAAACTGACTGAATGTTATTCACTGAAGATCATTAGTTCATATAAGAAAAGTAGCAATTGCCTTGGTTCTTTAACAAAAGTTTTTTTTTTTTTTTTTTTCCCGAGTCCAATGTTTTCAATGAATTGTTTGATCCGGTTCACAATACCTGTCCCAATGATTTATTCACAAATCGCAGTGGTTAACAGCTCATTGGAGAGGAAGATTATCATTGAATAATGACTTAAATTCAATCTACAGGGCTCCAAATGTGGTTTTGCTCCACTTCTGGCCCGTTTGCTGTTTAATGTTTCTCATACACAAGAGTGGCAGTGTTTATAAGTTAATCAAAATGGTAGTGGCACCAGTGCAACCTCTAAAAAAAATAATCAGTCACTCAAGCAGGAAAAATGTTAAGTCGTAGTCCAGAGTCCTGGCAGGGACGATTATCACTGAATAATGACTTAAAATTTCATTCTATTATATGAAAAGACTTAAAATTAGGGCTGTCAATTGATTAACATTTTTTATCTAATTAATCACATCCTTTTTCTGTGATTAATCGCACACCATGAAATTAAGCATAGACCATTTATCGTGTTTCAAATGTTTATTTTGTCATCATTTGCTATAACCAGCAAAGTAAACCAAAAGATTGAAGGGTGATTCTCAAAAAGCAAGCTTTTTTCAAGATAAATTTAGATGTCTTTCCAAAAAAGGACACTTAGAAACTCCAAAAGGACACCAAAGAACCAAATGATATAAGAGAAATTGTGCTTCAGTAATTTTGCGTTAAATTATTTTAACGTATTAAGGATTGTAAAATTAATCTCATGCGTTAACGATGACAGCCCAACTTAAAATAAAGCACATGAACTATTGTTATGGTGCTTTTTCATCCTTTTTTGAAGCTTGAAGTTTCAGTCCTTATTATGATTGCATGCACAAGAAGCCAATACATTATTAAAAATTTCTATTACATGTCAGACTCGGAGTCACTATATCATCTCTCTCTTTCTCTATGTCTCTCTCTCCCCATTGCATGTGTGTTTGTGCTCCTTTCAGACACTTTCTTACCAAACAGACTCACATATGTCATCTCCATCCCTTCACACTGAGAAATTTGTCTGATCTTTGAGCAGAGATTGTTCAGCTCTGAAATGTAATCACCCCACCATGACAAGCCAGAGATTTCATAACCGCCACAACACGTTTAATCACACCCGACTCGTTCCCAAGGCGAAAGCATGGAAATGTTGCTCTCGGATTTAATGAATGGCCCCAAACAGTGTTTGAGCTCTCGTTTGTACAGTGTGTGACATACAGTGAGAGATACGTGCGTGTCTGTATCCTAATAAAGAAGTCAGACTGCAGCGTTCTAATGTTATGTGTTCATTAAAGGTGAATTAGCGGTGTGGAAATGGATTTGATGGGATGATACAGTGTAATTATATTGGAGTGTCACAAGAGTTTGGATTAAGCTTTCAGTCTTTATCCGTCTAATGGGAGCTGTTTGTCTACATTTTAAAGTTGTTTCAGTGTTTTCCTGGGTTCAGTTAATCAGTTCATTTAAAGTGTTTATGTATAGAATATCTGGATGACCTGCTAGGTTAGAGAATTTAAATTTACAGTACTGTATTTGCAGTTCCACAATGCAATGTGACTTAACCGATTTCCAGTGTGACAAATTAACACGAAATGTTGCCAAGTCCCCAGTCTTCTTGTGGGCTACTTTCATATTGTTGCCCCAGGTTTTTTTTTTCTTTTTTAGTCCGTGGGTTGAAACGAAACCCCTCGCCCCCCCAGAACAGTAAGCCAGTTTGCCCCGGAACACTATTGGGCTCGTTTTGGCTATGATTGGGCTAGTTTTGAGTAGCAATTGGGCTTGTTTTATTAAACAGACTTGGCAACCCTGACTACAAGAAGACATTTTTACTCAGAATTGGACTAAAATTGCTAAATAATCATATTTTGTGAGGTTATGTAACAATAGTATAGCATAATATGATTTGAAACACTTTGAAAGAAATGTTATTGAAAAAAAAATAGTTACATGCAGCATACTAGTTCACATACTGTTCACTTTAGTACACTTCAAAAATGTATTATTACTTACTGCAAACTCTATGTACAAGGCTTTTTTAGTCCGTGGGTTGAAACGAAACCCCTCGCTCCCCCAGAACAGTAAGCCAGTTTGCCCCGGAACACTATTGGGCTCGTTTTGGCTATGATTGGGCTAGTTTTGAGTAGCAATTGGGCTTGTTTTATTAAACAGACTTGGCAACCCTGACTACAAGAAGACATTTTTACTCAGAATTGGACTAAAATTGCTAAATAATCATATTTTGTGAGGTTATGTAACAATAGTATAGCATAATATGATTTGAAACACTTTGAAAGAAATGTTATTGAAAAAAAAATAGTTACATGCAGCATACTAGTTCACATACTGTTCACTTTAGTACACTTCAAAAATGTATTATTACTTACTGCAAACTCTATGTACAAGGCATATGTTCAAAAACAATCAGTAGGCAGTATGTACTATCTGCTCACTGCAGTAAGGACTTGACACTACAGCCTCCTGCATGCGCTTTCACACACATTTTTAAAAACCAACTGAGTATAAATACTAGATTTCATGTGTCAGTAATGTATCATATTGCAATTTGAAATGCTTACTATATAATGCATACCTTTATCAGAAACAGTAGGCAGTGTACAGTCTATACTATCACTGTAAGCTTTATAGTCTAGCATAATACAGTTTGAAATGTTTATCACTACCTACTGCGTCACATACTATTTTCTCTATAACTAGTAGGTAATATACAGTACTTACTAATATCACAGCATACTGCATTAAAGTCATGTGACAATGTAGTGCAATACAGTTTGAAATATTGTATTTATCACTACCTGCTGCATACTGTGACATTATTTTCTGAAAATGTGTAGGCAGTATATAGTATATACTATCTCTGCATACTGCTTTATTCTTTATTGGTATTGTGGTGTAATTATATTATTTTATGCGTGTTTTTCTACCACAAGGAGTTTCACTTTGAATTTCGTTGTACAATTGTACAGTGACAATAATGTATTCAATTCAATTCAATTTAAAGTCATGTGACAGTAGCGTAATACTGTTGGAAATGTTTATCGCTACCTCAAAACTAGTAGGCAGTATACAGTATTTAACTGCATATTTCATTAAAGTCACGTGACACTGTAGTTTAATACAATTTGAAATGTTTATTTCTACCTGCTGCATACTGTTGCAGACTGTTTTCTCAATATTAGTAGGCAATATACAGTATATACTATTATTGCATACTGCACTGGTCACGTGACAATGTAGTGTTATACAGTTTGAAATGTTTATCACTATCTACTCCATACTATCATCACATACTACTTTCTCAAAACTAATATGCAATATACAGTATGTACTTATGTAATATGTAATCACTGCATACGGCATTCAAGTCACATGACACTGTAGTTTAATACAATTAGAAATGCTTATCACTACCTACTCCATTCTGTCACATTATTTTCTCAAAACTAGTATGCAATATACAGTATGAATGATCACTGCATACTGCATTCTAGTCACATGACACTGTAGTTTAACACAGTTAGAAATGCTTATCGCAACCTACTCCATACTATCACATTTGCTCAAAACTAGTGTGCAGTAGGGCTGGGTTTTGACACAAATTTCACGATTCGATTCTCATTCACAAGCTTGTGATTCGATTCGATTCCCAATTCGATTCGATTCAATATACATTATTTTGGATATATATCAGGTACACATGCCGAATTTTCTCAAGGAAAAAAATAATCTTAACTAATGCTGTAAAATATACACGAGAGTCAGTTGGTAGCCTAGGCTACTACATTACTATAATATGGAAGGTTAAAACTGACTGATTTTTTAGGCTATACAACTGCTTAAATTACACTTAATGAAGTTTTTATAATAAAAGTTACAATTACTAGGGATGCACCGAATGTTCGGTGGCCCAAAATAGCAACAAAAGCTCTTTTGGTGTTCGCGAAAAAAAATAAGCGAAAAGACCGAATAAATTGTACCGAACACTGATGTGACACGATCAAATAGAGGCACGCACTAATGCAACAAACATGTCGACAGTGTGGAATCATTTAAAACTGTCAGAGAAAGAAGCAAAAATCATTACAAGCACCGACAGCGAGAGACTGTTTAGTACTGCATCTCATGTCTTCGATGAGAATTGGAAGGGGTGGTTGTTGCTGGTTACTGTATGATGACTGAAATCGCGAAATGCCCTTAAACAATTAAATAAACTGCAGAACGTTGTGTTTTCTAATACTCCAATTACATAATATTTCTACTTCAATTTCTTTTGTTTTTTTAAATATAAACATTTAAATGGTGGCTGTCATAAAATCAAATGAATTGCATGTATGCAAAGAGCGCTGCACGAGCTCGCGGCGCCAGGGTTCAAAGTCCAAAGCGCGAGAAAAATCTGCACTGAAATAGTGTTATTCGTCAGCTGCTCAGTAACATTTTTATGAATTTTTACAAGGCATGTGACAATGGGATACGTGCAACAAACGTCTTCCCAAATTCGTAATGAAAATCATTTATAAATCTGCTGTTGTCAACAAAAAGAAGCACTCGGGTCTTCCTGTGGGTTTCTACCAAAATAAAAGCTGAGAAAAAGCATTATCGATTTTGTTTCGTAAAAATGGGAATCGATTAAAATCGAGATATCGTTATTTTTTACCCAGCCCTAGTATGCAGTATACAGTATGTACTAACATTGCATACTGCATTCAAGTCACATGACACTATAGTTTAATACAGTTAGAAATGTTTATCGCTACCTACTCGGTGCTGTCACATTATTTTTTCAAAACTACTATGCAGTATACGGTATGTATCATCACTGCATACTGCATTAAAGTCACATGAAACTGTAGTTTAGTACAGTTAGAAATGTTTACCTACTCCATACACGCTAAAAACACTGGGTTAAAAACAACCCAACTGGGATTATTTGGCAACCCAGCACTGGGTAAATATTGGAGAGAACACATGCTGGGTTATTTTGACCTAGCTGGTTGGGTTAAACGTTTTTACCCACCATGCTAGGTTGTTTTATTTAATTCATCTATTGTTTAAAAATTATTATTTTGCTGGCTTAAAATGGTCTGGAAATTAAAATCACACACAGAATTACTATAGGCAACAGCAATAATCATAAGATGAACATTTATTATTAAGCAAGAACACCCATGGACAAAATACATAGACGAATTGAATTTATTTGGGTGAATGCAGCATAGTTTACAATATTACATACATTTAAACTCGTTTAACAACCATTTTAGAAATAAAGGCATATTTAAAAGTAGCATTTTAATTTAAGTGTATTCAACCGTTCTCTGTAATCGCTTTTTTACTGAAATGGTGCTAATTCTCGTGCCGGTGTGTCGCCGAAATCTGAGCCGGCTGCTGTTCGCCGGGGGAACTGCGAACTTTAGACCGCACAACCTCTTGGTTTCACTCGTAGCTGAAAGATGCCGACTGACTCCAAAACCTGCCCATAAACAAACAGTACTGAGATTAGAGAACATATTTTAACATCAAATTAAATTAAACTCCGTATTATAACGAATAAAATCCATTTATGTTATGCAAGGCAAAAGGCGTTTCTATCGTGCGAAAGGACCGCTGCTGACGCAGCTGACTGACATGATCTCATCCTTATGTTGCGTAAAATAATATAATTTATACCACATTAAAGACTTTATAAATGAAATAAAATGTATACAAACCTTTATTTCCCCGGAAAGAGTGCACCAAATCGGCGGCACTGAGAACCGCTCTCTCCTGTAGGACGCAAAAAACCCGCGCACTAACTGTAAATCAGCAGCTGGGCTGTTTCGTCGGAGAGGCTCAACTCAGCGGTTGGGTAGAAAAAAAATAATCCAGCGTTAAAACTGACCCAGCAACTTAGTCACAGAAAAACTACCCAGCACCTGGGTAAAAATATTAAAAATAACTCAATAAAATGACCCAACAGGCTGGAACCCAGCATTTGGGTTAAAAAAAAAATAACCCAGCATTTTTTTAGAGTGTACTATCACATTATTTTCTCAAAACTAGTATGCAATATACAGTATGTACTATAACTGCATTCAAGTCACATGACACTGTAGTTTAATACAGTTAGAAATGTTTTTCGCAAACTACTCCATACTATCAAATATTTTGTCAAAAATAGTATGCAATATACAGTATGCACTATCACTGATTTAAAGTCACGTGGCACTGTAGATTTATAGAGTTTAAAAAGGTTTATTGCTACCTATTGCATGCTGTTTTTGAAAATTAGTGGGCAGAATGCAGTATATACTATAAATGCATGCTACAGTGAAGTCATGTGACAATCTACCATAATGGAGATGTTTATCCTTACCTAATGCATACTCCTTCACATACTGCCTACTGTTTTTTTAATTAGTATATGCTGCACAGTCAAGCAAGACTATAGTATTCCATCAGGAGTGTGTGTGCGAGTGAAGTGGTCAGGCTTTACTCCGCTCTCTCGGCCTCCTGCATACAGAGCTGACTGAATATATTTGTGTTTTCACAGAACCTGCAATGGGCACGAGACGTGTTGCTAGGGAGCAGTGTCCCATGGCAACAGCTGAAGCACATGCCAGCACAAGGACTTTTCTGCGAGAGGAATAAGACCAATCTGTTCAACGTAAGTCACATATGAATGCAGCTGCGCTTATATGTCAAAGTTCACCGTATCACAGCTACAGCATGATCCAGCTTGGAAATATTAGTGGTGTGTATATCTGGCAGAGCGAGTCTGCTGTTCATACACGTGTGTGTGTGATGAATGCCATCATGAGTTCCTGCGATTCAGTGCAGTAAAATCCCTTCTCTCACACACACACACACACACACAGACAGACATAAATCCAGAGAGATTACGACTCCTCACTGAAAATGCCCTAAACTGGCTGGATTTACAGTCCTCGCTGCACACCATGAGGCAGACAGATGGCATCACTATGGTGTGTGTACATGTGCTGTTGCTGTTTTGCCCAGTGGCCTTTTGGCACATTGGTACAGTCCTCACAGAGCGGAGGCCGTAACATTAGTGTTGTGTTAGTGTTAGTGTGTCTACCTTTGGCTGTGGGTGCGGTCGCTGTGAGGAAGCAGCCTGTGGCTTTGTCAGTTTTGGCACATGGCGGTATAAAAACACTCGTGTGTCACGTCTCGCTGGGCTTCAGAGCTCTGCCCACTAGGGTACACCAACCTCGTGCCCACCTGTTCTCAGCTTATGGGAAAATCCTCACATACACCAGCAGCATCCGGTCCAGGGCTCATGGAAACTTCAAGAGCTTTTGCATTTTATTATGGTGGTAAATTTAGAGCCGTTTTTATGGTTATGTTTTTAATCTAATGGATATTCCATGTTGCCCAGTTGTAGGGCTGGGCGAAATAGCTAAAAAATGTATCAACGATATAATGTTTCATATCGTTCGGTATCGATAATTATTGACATTTTTATAACCGTTTTTAAAACAAAGAGCAACAGAAATTTTTACATTTAACCACTGTATTTTTAAATTAACTTAATTTATTGAGACAAACAAATATTTTTTTGTTTTAACAAA